>NW_013665658.1:45519-50055 GCF_000517525.1 Limulus polyphemus | reverse complement strand
AAAACTGATACTGGCACTGTTCCAAACATATGAAGAAAAAACTGCATTTGTACTTACTGTCTTTGTCCCAAAGTTTTGAAGAGAAATGTTTGATACTGGCACTGTTCCCAACTTATGAAGAGAAAAACTGCATTTGTACTTACTGTCTTTGTCCCAAAGTTTTGAAGAGAAATGTTTAAACTGATACTGGCACTGTTCCAAACTTATGAAGAGAAATGTTGAATTGTTATTTATAAAGGAGACAAAATCTACTGTGGATTTCGTTCGTTTATTTGTTTAAAAAATTTCGCGCAAAGCAACTCAAGTGCTATCTGCGCATAGTCATCCCTAATTTTGAACTGATACACTAGACGAAAGGCAACTAATCAACACTACCCACCGCCAACTCTTGGGTTATTCTTGTCTAATCGAAGGATGAATTTGACCACCACACCTATAAGTTACCTACGGCCCCAAAGTTCAGAGTGCATTTCTGTGGCAACGGAACACGAACCGTGAATCCTCAGATCCACAGTCCGGATACGCTAATCATTTAGCCATCACCAGTCGATCTATACAGAAGCTACACCGTAATTTGTCCTACCCCAAAGGGCTACTCAAACATTTCCCACTGTTAAAACTATAAGTTAGAAAATATTACATTAAGAATAGACTTTCCGAATATTGAGGCTGACTTTTTAAGAGGGTGTGTGTGTGTGTGTGTTACATCAGTTTGTTTTGAAGTGTTAAGATTTGGTTAGAAATCCATTAATACTGCTGTTTTTGCTAGTAAGTCCAGTTTGTTAATCTTGGGTTACACATACAATCTCCTACAAAGCACACACAAACACAGTTGTATAGATTTAGACGCTCTACGTATGTTCCAAGGGAAGAAGATAGGTATAAATTAAAATATTATTCACAGCTGAATGCAGCGTCTTTTCATACAATTCTGATTAGAAATCATGAGCCAAAAAATGTAATATATACATACACAGTTGTTGTCCTTGAACAATCATTTTTAAACCTACAACTTTTTCCGAACTTGCTGCCTAACACGACAACAGTAAAACATATAGTTACCTTTTTTTGTTGTTTTATCACGCTATGGCTTCGCCTGTTCTCGAGCAGTGCTGTTGAGACGCTGACTACTGCAGTATTAAACACGCCGTTTAGGAAGCTTAGTGCAGCAGACCACACACTCCACTCCACGGCTGCGCTTTGGCAGCATTGAAATGTACTATCTGGAACACCAAAAACACTACTGCAAAAAATAAAATAAAAACAGTCAATGACTCAGAATTGTTCTGCTGAGGTGTTATACTAGTTCACGTCCAGCAAAGCTGAGCTATGGCTGAGGTATTAACACTTCAGTTAAAATCTAACAAAGCTAAGCTATAACTAAAATATTAACACACTAGTTTAAATCCAGAAAATCTAAGCTTTGTCTGAAATATTTACACATCAGTAAAACCCAATACACCCTAAACTATACCTGAAATATTAACACACTAGTTTAAATCCAGCAAAGCTAAGCTGTGCTTGATATATTAAAATACCAG
The DNA here is from genome assembly GCF_000517525.1 of Limulus polyphemus. NCBI lineage: Eukaryota > Metazoa > Arthropoda > Merostomata > Xiphosura > Limulidae > Limulus > Limulus polyphemus. The sequence goes on along the minus strand of NW_013665658.1, from coordinate 48,514 downwards.
TTTCAATCCAACAAAGCTAAGCTGTGCTTGATATATTAAAATACCAGTTTCAATCGAACAAAGCTAAGTTATGCCTGAAATATGAACATACAATTTCAATTCAACAAAACTAAGCTGTGCTTGATATATTAACACACACTAGTTTAAATCCAGCAAAGTTAACCCATGCCTGAAGTATTACACATTAGTTTCAATCCAACAAAGCTTAGCTACACCTGAAGTATTAACACAGAAACTTGAGTTTAAGGAGACGGCACTTATCAAGATAACTTTCTACGGAATATTTTAAATCTATAAGTATATATAAACCACTATATAGCACACTGAGGATTACTGGGATTTTGGCAAACTGCCATTTCTTGTTAGTAGGTGTCATTACTTTAATTTTGAAGTATCAATGAAAAACTTTTTAAGAAATGACTCACCATTCATACTGTGTTCTCATATAATGCTGTATTTGTGAAGTAAATTCTTATTTCAGTTTATGCAGAACGTTAAAGTTTCTCAACTTTTATTAACTACATAATGAAACTAAAATTAAAGAATTAGAAAACTGTATTTTGCGATGTATTTACAATAGATTTAATCTTGTATAAACGCTGCTTTTTAACTTTCATTTGTGTCATAATACCAGCCAACCTTCCGGTTTATATCATACTAGTATTATTAAACAGAGAACGGCTATGTTACATATTCCTTGAACAATGATTGGACAATAAAAATCAAACAAATCTGAAAAACTACTAAATATAATGTATTTAAACTACAAAGTTTAACTAATAAGCTTCACTTTATTGTCGGATGTTCATTGTATTCCATTATACATCGTCCTTCTATTCGAGGCTGTCTCAGCAAGTCGTTACATATTGTTTAGTCCAACGTTGTCTCAGATGAGCATCTCCTGACGTCACTATTAACATATTCGTCTCATTCATCCTGAAAAACTCAGGTTCTAAAATACTAACATCCCCATTCCATTCGTCTTCAAAAACTTACGTTGTAATATATGGATTGTTAAATATGCCATAATACATTTAAGTCCTTATAACACGATGGCTAATATAGCATTAGTCTTAATTTCTTATAACACGATTGTAATAAACCATTAGTCTTAATTTCTTATAACCCGATGGCTAATACAGCATTAGTCTTAATTTCTTATAACACGATGGCTAATATGCCATTAGTCTTAATTTCTTATAATACGATGGCTAATATACCATTAGTCCTATTTTCTTATAACACGATGGCTAATATACCATTAGTCCTATTTTCTTATAACACGATGGCTAATATACCATTAGTCCTATTTTCTTATAACACGATTGTAATATACCATCAATCTTAATTTCTTATAACACGATGGCTAATATACCATTAGTCTTAATTTCTTATAACACGATGGCTAATATACCATTAGTCCTATTTTCTTATAATACGATGGCTAATATACCATTAGTCCTATTTTCTTATAACACGATGGCTAATATACCATTAGTCCTATTTTCTTATAACACGATGGCTAATATACCATTAGTCCTATTTTCTTATAACACGATGGCTAATATACCATTAGTCCTATTTTCTTATAACACGATTGTAATATACCATATGGTTTATGTTGGACAGATTTTATATTCTCTCCGCCATATTAGAAAGGGAATTTTCCTCCTACAAAAACTTAGACTTTTGTTTTCCGTACCTAAGGCATTCAGACATCAGCTTCAGTCCGCTGGGTCAAAAAAAAAAAAAAGAATATTGACAATTATGCCTGAAAATTTTGATTACATTTTGTTTATAAAGTTGGTTCAGTTACCCTGATTGGAGGCCACATTGGGAATAGAGGTGGAGATAATATATTTTAACTGAGTCCACAAAAGGTTTACGTGCGCTATTGGATTTGAAGTCGTGTAAGCTACAAGGTGAATCCTTGGAGAGACATTAGCTAGACAAAACAAAAGACACTTAAGCTCTAAATGGGAATTTAATAACTTAAACCTATCTGCTTTTCTTTCCTATTTTATAAAAATAACTATTTTACAATGTTTCTCTTCTCGAAGCTCGATAAACTGTTATAGAAAATAGTATTTGAGTGTTTCATTCACAATTAGCGATTATGCTTATACATAACGAGAACATTTTTATTTTAAAACATTCATACTATTTTATGTTCACACAAAATGCTAAGTAATTGGTAATTTAGAAACGCTTGTGTACTGCCAAATAAGAACAACTTGTATATGTTTCTAGATTAACGTGAATACTTCTGTGGATTTTTTGGTGGGGTGGTTTATCTATGAATTAATCAGTTTAATTAGTTTGTTAAACCAGTTTAATACGTTTAAAACACCGAAAACGTTCGATTGTCTTAGTTCTGTTAAGCCTGTATGTTCAACCTGATGTATTGTTGAAAGATATTGTTACGACAGTGGAAGTCACGTGACGCTGGTAACACGTCATGAGATTCTAGAAGGATCATGAAGGCCCGAGCGTTTTCTAGACGCCCTCTATTTTAATATATAAACTTGGCAAATAAAGCAGAGAGAAGAAGTGACGGCATAGATAATTGCAGACAGGCAGAGATAGAGACGGATAATTGAGTCAAGCGCGGTAGTGACCGTAAGTAAAGTGCGTGAATTGTTGTGAATTATAGCGTGTGTTTAACTTAAAAGTGATTGTGGAAATTAAGTGCATTGCAAAGTTGTATTGAGAAAGAATAAACCAGTCTGATTTAAAAAAAGACTTGTATCGCTAAAGTTTCATCGGAAAAAAAATTATACGGGAAATTAACAAACGAAAAGAGATGTAACAATATTGTTGCGTCATCGAGATCACGTGACTATTCTTACGCCCTCTACTTTCTAGAACTATCCTGTACTTTGGCGAATGCTCTAGCATTTACTAGATATAGGGTAGTCTGGTATATAAAAGAGGGTGACAACGTGACGGTAATGTGTGCGCGTACCTAATGAGTAATTGAACTGCAGTCAGAGAG
>NW_013665658.1:40690-45066 GCF_000517525.1 Limulus polyphemus | reverse complement strand
GTTTCGTCTGAACGAAGTTAGGGAAAGTTAATTAACAAACGGAGACGTAACAATATATATATATTTTAATTTAGACGTTTATATTGTTGTGTAGCCAGAGAAAGTTTTTACGTAGCGTCATAGGTGTGGCATAATGACATGAACCTTTTTCAAAGTTTAGGAAACGATATGTGTATTTCTTTTAACGCAAAACTACATTGGGCTATCTTCTGTGTGAACGCAGTGATTCGAATCTCGGATTTCTGCGTTTTAAAACTGTAAACTTTCTGCTGACACACAGGGGGACAGGAAACGATATGGTTAATATAAAACGCGATTTAGGCTGAAGTAATTATTGATTTATGGATCTGTTACAGTGAATGACTGATTACGCAATTGGCAGTTTATTAGTCAGTGTGTCTGATAGTCAAGTTTAGTAGATTTGGAGTTTGTATTTCAGTGAAGAAATAGAAATAAGCGAAAGTGCCGTACACGGGAGAGAAGTTAGTTAGCGAAATTGCACTATTAGCGTCTACTGTGAACTTAGGCTTAAAAGCTAGGACTTGTAATTGAAACAAATAAAGCGATTTGATTACCATTAAATTGACTGTGTTGATATTCAACATTGTCAATTGATACACAACATAGTCTGTGAAAACCAGCAAGGTACATGTGGACACAAATTATATCCTGTCAATAAACAGTAAGGTTTGTGGGGACACAAAACATAGTGTGTTAACAAACATCCAAATCTGTGTGGAGAAACAACAATGTCTGTCAACAAACAACAAGGAATGTCATCGTGGTTTGTCAACAAATAGCAAGGTTTATGTGGATGCACAATATGATCTGTCAACAAACAGCAAGATCTGCTTGGACACACAACATGGTATGTTAAAAAACAACAAGGTCTTTGTGGAAACAACATAGTCTATCAACAAACAACATGGTTTATTAACAAACAACAAGGTTTGCGTGAACACACAACATGATCTGTTAACAAACAGTAAGGTTTATGTGGGCAAACGACATTGTAAACAAAGAGCAAGGTATGTGTGCACACACAACATGCTGTGTTAACAAACAATAAGGTCTGTGTGCACACACAACATGCTATGTTAACAAACAATAAGGTCTGTGTGGAAACACAACATGATCTGTCTACATACAGCAAGGTCTGTGTGGACACACAACATGGCTTATTAACAAACAACATGTCTTACGTGGACATACAATATGATATGTTAAAAAAACAGCAAGGTATGTGTAGACAACCAACATAGTCTATCAACAAACAACATGATTTGTTAACAAACAGCAAGGTTTACGAGAACACACAACATGATCTGTCAAAAAACAGCAAGGTCTATGCGGACAAATAACATAGTCTGTCAACAAACAGCAAGGTATGTGTGCACACACACAACATGGTATGTTAACAAACAACAAGGTCTGTTTGAAACATAACATGATCTGTCAACAAACTGCAAGGTTTGTGTGCGCACAAAACATAGTCTGCCAACAAAAGAAATGTATGTGTTGGACATACAATATGATCTGTCCACAAACAGCAATGTTTGTGTGTGCACAAAACATAGTCTGCCAACAAAAAGAAATGTATGTGTTGGACACACAATATGATCTGTTAACAAACAGCAAGGTTTGTGTGGACACTAAACATTGTCTATGTTAACATAAAGTACGTTTTTAATCAAGAAAGCGAAGCCATATCATGCATATTTTCAAGGGTCCTGAAAGAGCAAAAGTAGGTAGAATTGTTTTATTCTGGAATGTGTATAGTTAAGTTCAATTCGCGTGAGTGTACTATGCTGAAATAATTTTCATAACGTGAATCAAAAGAACCTTATTTATACACTATGCACAAATGAGTTGAAGGAATTATTAAAGTTGAACCGCGAGAGTGTAGAGGATCTTGATCTGTTGCTTAATAAAACTGTCAGTGGAATTTAATTAATGGATAAAGTGCCAACAACCACATTAAGGATAAAAAACAAAAACAACTACAAAAAGAGGAACAATAAAAACAAGTGTAAAAATGTTTAAAAAAATTAGGATTTTTGGATTTGTTTTGTTTGTTTGAAGTTATGCACAAAGCTACACAATGGGCTATCTGTGCTCTGCCTTCCACGGGTATCGAAACCCGGTTTCTAGCATTGTAAGTTCGCAGACATACCGCTGTTCCACTGGGGGGCAGGAAGTTGGAATGGGAGCACCAAAAAGTAAGGAAATAAGGTAGGAATGGGCGGGTAACGTTACAACACTTGGTGGTTTTTGACATGATGCCACCTTAAAGTTCCGCCTCTTCCTACTTCGTGTTTTACTTTGAACTTTGATCCACTTATAGACTTAATTGAGTTTTGTTAGTAGATAATCCTTTCTAAATAAATGTTGGCCCAATCCTTACCAGTCAGATAGCTATAATGTTTCCCATAAGCAAACTATGACTATTGTAGTTTTTGTCCGACTTCCGACATCAAACACCCCCGTTATGATGTCATTCATTTCGTTAGAGTCAGGTAATTTTATTACATACATGTATCTAAACTTGGTTTTTGAAACAAAGTTTACAACAGAGAAATTTGGCTGTATACACCTTTAATTTAGTTTGAACAATTACCAAGTTACAAAAAACACATGAAGTAGGAATGGATGGAATAATGTCCACAGTTTGAGGTTGCACTCTGTCAAAAACCACCAAGTGTTGTAATATTAATCTCGCCCATTCCTACCTTGTTTCCTTACCTTTTGACGCTCCCATTCCCACTTCCTATTTTTTATTTTAAAATGTTTACACTTGTCTCATAGCCTTTTTGTGGTGCTAAGTCTCAAGAGTGACTTGGCTCTGGCATATCCTTCTCGTAACATTTCTTGGTGCTAAGTTTCGAGAGTTACCGGACTCTAGGTCTATCCTTCTCGTAGCTTTTCTTAGAGCTATCTCTCGACATTTCCTAGCTGGCCTAGAAACCACGGAGATGACTGATATTTTTGCTCATGTAACGTGCAAGGTTACAACACTAGAAATAAAAAGCAAATTTCTTATCAGAACCTTCAATCTGCTACAAGACCTGTTGCTCATGGACTTGATGTACCTGAACCTGCTCCAACGGAGACTCTTGATACAGTTTCATTTGATTATGAATCTGATGACAATAGAAATGATGATAGGAATTGTTTTCAACCTGGAACATCTTGTGATCCACAACTTTTCACACAAGGTGAACTTAATGATTTGGGCCTTCCAATGGATTCTTCAGAAATTTTGGGGTTCAGACTTCGGGCTAAGAACTTACTTTCTCCAGGTATATCATTTTACTGGTACAGAAATCGTGAGAAAGAGTTTATACTATACTTTTCGCAAGAAGGTTCACTGGTTTATTGCAATAATATTGCTGAATTAATACCAATGCTAGGAGATGCGGTCTGTGGACCAAGTGAGTGGCGTTCGTTTATTGATTTTTCCAAAAGAAGTCTAAAAGGTGTTCTCCTTCACAATGGTAACATATATGCATCTGTTCCCATTGCTCATTCCGTTCACTTGAAGGAAACATATGAAAATCTCGAACTTCTTCTTAATAAGGTCAAATACAAAGAACATGGTTGGCTGCTTTGTTGAGACTTAAAATCCCTTTGTATGTTGTTGGGTCAACAATTGGGTTATACAAAGTTTCCATGTTTTTTGTGTGAATTGGACAGCAGAGCACGAAATAAGCACTGGATAATGGCCATACAGAGTCAGCCTGATACCAGGATCGAAAAACACCGAACGTGAAAGTTTGTTTGACACAAAGAAAGCCCTATTACCTCCACTTCACATAAAACTGGGCTTGATTAAGCAGTTTGTAAAGGTCTTAGACAAAGATGGCGACTGTTTTAAGTATCTATGTGGGCAATTCCCAGCTCTTTCAGAAGCAAAACTCAAAGAAGGTATTTTTGTTGGGCCTTAGATTAGGATATTGATTTCGATTGAACAGTTCGAAAGGATAATGAGGAAAGTTGAAAAAGAAGCGTGGATTGCCTTTAAAGCGTGGATTGTTACTGACGAATTTTTAGGAAACAACAAGGATCCAAATTACGAAAATATTGTCAATAACATGCTCGATAAATTCAAAGAGTTGGGTTGTCATATGAGCCTGAAAGTTTAGCCTAATAGTTTTTGTTTTAGTTTTATTACTCCTATACGCTAAAACTTATAGATTTTTCTATTAGAATATATCGACGACCTAATAAAATATTTCTATAAAGGATTCTATCATTGGCTTGTTCTATTTTATTACTCTATTACTGGCTGACTAGCATACTCGGTAATCAATAGATATTACAGTAATCAACAGGCTGACTAACATACTCAGTAATCAATAGATATTACAGTAATCAAC
>NW_013665658.1:37979-40628 GCF_000517525.1 Limulus polyphemus | reverse complement strand
TATATATATATATATATGATCTTTTAAATATATATATATATCTTTAAATGTGAGCATCATCTATACTAATTCATAGTATTATGTTATTATTTAATCGTTTTAGAGACTGTCTCTCAGATGTCAACCGTAATAATAACGGCGATTTGTCAAACAAAACGCAGACACGTCATTATTTATTATCCTTCAAAATCATACACACACACATGCTGATGAATATATTTATTAAATTTTTATTAATAAGTCTGTATGGTACATTTAAAGTATTGTTGGTTTTTGTTTTCTTTTGTAGCAAACGCTGAGATATAAGAACCTCGCCCATACTTGCGGATACGACCGCTGTTGTTTTAAGTATATTGCGTGAGAAACGCGTGAACCTTTTAGTTGTACGTCACGAGGATCGATTAGTTTCATCGATTTTACCCTTACAGTCGCTGTTTATTTAAGTTCGACCTACATAGTACGTTAACTTCAGGGGCTTCTACGACGGCTAATTAAACATAGAATTCTAACATTCGTTGACAGCGATGCGAGTAGTATTGTATACAACAAACTGTGCCTGTGTGATCAAAATGTATCGGTGTTTTCAGTGTAATTAATGTTCCATGTTGCCTATCATAAGGAACTTTATTAAGTACATTACCACCACACGCAACAAATTCTACAAACATTCTTTAACGTGAAAATTTACACTAGGATCTGCTGCAGAAATAAAGAGAACGTTAGGACACAAGCTAAACAAAAACTAAAGAATAAAAACTAAGTATGACAGGAACTTAGTTTGAAGGAAGAGAAAGCAGCAGTACATTTGCCCCCCTTTAACCCCACGCATGAGAAAAATTTGCTGCAGTGACTATAATTTTGATTGGGGACATTGGCGGGGATATTTAAAATAATTCTTGAGAGAGAGAAGCATGGGCATTGCCCTGAAAGGGGTTGGAGCATGTGCGGTTTACTCTGACCCTCAAGTCGTATCTACATCAACATTCATCAGCAGTAAAAATTATAGTTTGGAAAGGAGGAAGAGGTCATCTTGTACCTGACCCTACAGGTCATTTTGAACCTAACCCTCCAGGTCATCTTGTACCTGACCCTCCCTGGTCTACCAAAAGACCAAAACACCGATTATGAACTGAGAGAGATGGAATTATACATGAATGGAACACTTCTCCAGACCACAACCTCGGCAAAAGTTTTAGGATTAACTTTCGACTCAAAGCTAACGTGAGCAAAACATACAAATAATATATTAACAAAAATCTGGAAACGCACAAATTATGCAAGAAGTCTAACAGGCAAAACGGGGGAACATCACCTGACAACATTATTAAAGTATACAAAACATATATACGTCCCATCATAGAATATGCATGCCCCGCATGGATAAACATAGTTCCCAAACACATAAATAAACTACAATCTATACAAAACTCACTTATTACCACAGCATATAAAGTCCCCCATAGCACTTCATCAAAATTTATGCACAGTTATGCAAGCCTACAAACTATAGCCGCTAGACTCTTGCATAATACTCTAAGTTACTTTGAGAAAAATTGGCAAAAGAATGACCTACTCTGTGAACTTGATCGCCACTACATACATAATGGAAGTAGTTCTAAGTATCTCTCACCTGTAAACATTTATTTCAGAAATAGGGATTTAGTAAGGCCGCCAATTACTGGACCTTAAACCTTACACTAGTTTAGACTAAAATAAATACATTTAAAAAGGGTATTTCATGTAAAATGTTATTATATTAGTTTTAAACGAGTGAAATGTGTTGTCCGCATATATGGATCTGTTCGCTAAGTATAAGACTTTACAACACCGAATTAAGTGATGCTATGCACAACACACGAATGTAAATGAAGATACCTACATGGACATTGCCCTGAAAGGGATTGGAGCAAATGCGGTTTACTCTGACCCTCATGTCGTATCTACATCATCATTCATCTGTTCCAAAACCACAGTTCGGATAGGAGGAAGAGGCCTGTTGTACCTGACCCTCCCTGGTCTATAAAAATCAAAATACCGATTACGAAACGAAACGAAATGTGGATAAATGTATGAAAAACACACATCAATAAACTACAGCAAATATAAAACTATATTTTATCGAAAGCATATAGAATCCCACGATCAACAAATTCAGAATTTCTACACAACTATTCAATCATGTCAATTTTATCAGACAGACTCCTTCAATATTATAAGGAAATATTAATAAATAAGAAACTTATAGACCAACAGTGCTAGGCTAACTGAATCCTAGAAACAAACGTGTCCTTATTTTAAAAGGGTTTTGTAGGTAAAAATAGGACTATGTCTGTGTGTATGTAACTGATAAGCGGAACTATATTGTGAACACGGACTAATAGTGTAATCATACAAAAGTGAAGCTAGTAAAAATATACGAGTTAATATTATCCCATGAATTTGGACGTGGCACGAAAAGGGTATGTAAAGTAAAAATGCGGACAATGGACAAAATGTAGCACACTGTGAGTAATGCAACAACAATGTAACAAGGGATTCAGTAACAGTGCAAACAAGATAATTCCTGAGATGGAGGAAGAGGTGAAAGCTGAACCTGACCCTCCCTGATCCAAAACATGGATCGAATCCTGATGAAGAAGAACTAAAACT
>NW_013665658.1:35666-37120 GCF_000517525.1 Limulus polyphemus | reverse complement strand
ACTTACGGTGCCTACTGTTCGTTTGACTCACTTATCTATCTTTATACCTATCTACATATCTATCTCTCGGTGGCTTTATTTGCTGGGCTTATATACTAAAAAAGAGGGCGCCTGGTAAATACTCGGACATTCGCGTGACTTCCGCTGTCGAAAGACTGTCCCCTCCTTAGTATTGTTCGTCCCGAACAATAGCTACTTACATTAAACCAATAGATAATTAACAATAACTTGATTAAATGTACAGAATTTACAAAAACAAAATTAAAATACAGGACGTATCTAGACCGCACTGGTATCTTTCTCATTGGCTTCTGCTTCACGTGTGGTTCATCTAATCAATCAGAAAATGTCCCATTATCGGTAACAGTAACATCAGTGGTAGTAACTTCATTAACGGCTTCACTGTTTTCCTTCTCAAAACTGAGTAGAGTTTCTTCTTCGACAGTGGCTTTTCAGGTGACACGTCTTCAGCAGCGTCATTTGTTCCGTTGTTGACTTCGTTTCAACTGAAATGTCCTGGACCGTGATAACGCCAAAGCCTGTTGGCATGCGCCACCTTTGGCTTACCTCGCCGACCACATTTTATTCGGAACGTCACGTCTGAGAGATGATCCACTATGTCATATGGGCCTTCCCATGGAGAAGACAACCTACGAGACTTCCCTTTGGTCTTCCTGGGATTATACAACTACACCTTGTCTCTTTGGTACAAAGCTGACTTCAGTAGATCTCTTATCATAACATATCTTCATGGAATCAGCAGACGTTTTCAAGTCTGAACGCAGTTGATGATGAATATTATCCACCCTTTCAGATAACACTTTCACGAACTCTGGCACATTTTCAGGCAACTCTTTATAAGGTGGGCGTCCTGTTATCAGGTCCACTGTTAATCAAAGTTCCCGACAAAACAGCAGCTTTGCCGGAGTGTATCCAGTGGCTTCATGCTCTGCTGTTCTATAGGTCATCAACAGTGGAGGGAGTAAGACATCCCAGTCATCTTGGCGACTATTACAAAACTGTCACAGGGCTTAAGCTAGACACCTTCTCCCAAGTAGGACACAAAACACTTACTTGTAGGAAATCAATTATTGGCTTCAAATCTTGATCTTTCTCCTGCTCTGCTTTAATATCTATATTTGGTTCCACGATGCCATCATTAACTCCTTCAGTCACTTTGACTTCAGCTTGATGACACCTGGTTAGTCAAACCTCTCTTTTAACACTTACCGGAATTTGGCCTTTGTTGTTCCCAAACGTCATTTTATCAAAATTAACTACATACTTCCTCAGTAGTAAGTAGTCCAACCCTAATATGCATGGGTATTCAATGCCAGCCAAGTATACTTCGTGTCTGTCCTTTATGCCCATGAGCTCAATAGTTACCCACAACCTTGTATAATGTCCTGTCACACCACAGAGCTTCTGGTACTCCTTTGTGATCTAACACCTTG
>NW_013665658.1:33872-34733 GCF_000517525.1 Limulus polyphemus | reverse complement strand
CAGACTTCTCAGAAAGCTGCACTTTAAACTTAACAACCTTTATAACACACACTATGAATCACAGTGATTCACAGACTTTACTTACGGTGCCTACTGTTCGCTTGACTCAATTATCTCTATCTTCAGTCTATCTGTATATCTAGCTCTCGCTGGCTTCATTTGCCGGGCTTATATACTACAAAATAGGGTACCTGGCAAACACTCGGACATTCACGAGGTTCCTCGATATGTCATGATCCTTCTAGAAATCCTTCTGTCTGCACTGCTCGAGATCAACAGTTCGAAATTAGAAACGGCTATACCTAAATCTTGAGGTCTCATTTGGCCGTTTAGCTCATGTTTGGATCTTTTCAGTTCTACGAATTAGATATATTCTTTTCATTTCGTACTTAATAATTGGTAACATTTTAATAGTAAATGTGTATCCAACTGATGAAACAATGCATTCTAATATTTATAAGTAGAAATTTAAAAACATATACTTAATTAATTATATTGTTTTCCGGATTCTTTTTTGTTTCACTCTAAGTACAGAGCTTGCTATTATCAAAAGTTAATTTTAACCTAATGTATAATTAACAATAATTGTCATGCGCGCAGCGTAATATCATTTATTGTTTCGGATACACATATTAACGTGTCTTGATAAACAAAACACACATTACTATATCTTACATTACTAATGTGTCTTCAATAACTGAAGTAATTTAAATGTGTCTTGTACAACTAAAATACATATTAATGCATTATGAATAACTGAAGTAATTTAAATGTGACTTGTACAACTAAAATACATATTAATGCATTATGAATAATTGAAGTAATTCAAATGTGACTTGTACAACTAAAATACATATTAAT
>NW_013665658.1:30809-33465 GCF_000517525.1 Limulus polyphemus | reverse complement strand
CTAGATATTAAACACACACTAGCTATTTGTGTAATTGTAACCTAGATATTAAACATTTACCAGCTACTTGTGTAACTGTAACCTAGATATTAAACACATACTAGCTTGTTGTGTAACTGTAACCTAGATATTAAACACATACTAGTTACCGTATAACTGTAACTAAATATTAAACACATACTAGCTACCGAGTAACTGTAACCTAGATATTAAACACATACTAGCTTGTTGTGTAACTGTAACCTAGATATTAAACACACACTAGCTACCTCTGTAATTGTAACTTAGATATTAAACACATACTAGCTATTTGTGTAATTGTAACCTAAATATTAAACGCATACCCGAATAAGTAGAATAATTTAAATGTGTTTTGTACAACTGATATACATATTAATGTATTATGAATAAGCAGAATAATTTAAATGTGTTTTGTACAACTGATATACATATTAATGTATTATGAATAAGTAGAATAATTTAAATGTGTTTGTACAACTGATATACATATTAATGTATTATGAATAAGCAGAATAATTTAAATGTGTTTTGTACAACTGATATACATATTAATGTATTATGAATAAGTATAATAATTTCAAATGTGTTTGTACAACTGATATACATATTAATGTATTATGAATAAGTAGAATAATTTCAATGTGTTTTGTACAACTGATATACATATTAATGTATGTGCCCTGACAGATTAGATCTCTGCACATAATTCATTGTGTCGCTTTACTCCGAAACAAATAAGAAAACGAACACATTATCTCTTTGAATAACTAAAATGGACATTATTGTGTTTGAATAATTGAAGTGCATATTAATGAAACACAAGATGTTATCAGACACACACAATAAAAAGTACACTTTATCAAACTTCACGATTCAAGCTCAGTACCGGCAGATTGAACCGCTAACAAGTTTCACAATCTAAACTCAGTATTGATAGATTATACTGGAAACTTGATCCACCATCGCTATACAACTACAAGGTTTCTTAATTTAAACTCAGTCCTAACACATTGAACCGCTAATAAGGTTTCACAGTCCAAAGTAAAATCTTGCTTTGCTTACACAGGAAGTTAGTATGTGTTTAACATCTAGGTTACAATTACACAAGTAGCTAGTAAGTGTTTAATATCTAGGTTACAGTTACACAAGTAGCTAGTATGTGTTTAATATCTTGGTTACAGTTACACAAGTAGCTAGTATGTGTTTAATATCTAGGTTTCAATTACACAAGTAGCTACTAAATGTTTAATATCTAGGTTACAGTTACACAAGTAGCTAGTATGTGTTTAATATTTAGGTTACAGTTACACAGGTAGCTAGTATGCGTTTAATATCTAGGTTACAGTTACACAAGTAGCTAGTATGTGTTTAATATTTAGGTTACAGTTACACGGGTAGCTAGTAAGTGTTTAATATCTAGGTTACAGTTAGACTGTAGCTAGTATGTGTTTAATACTTAGGTAACAATTACACAAGTAGCTAGTATGTGTTTAATATCTAGGTTACAGTTACACAAGTAGCTAGTATGTGTTTAATATCTAGGCTACAGTTACACAGGTAGTTAGAATGTGTTTAATATCTAGGTTACAGTTACATAAGTAGCTAGTATGTGTTTAATATCTAGGTTACAGTTACACAAGTAGCTATTATGTGTTTAATATTTAGGTTACAGTTACACAAGTAGCTAGTATGTGTTTAATATTTAGGTTACAGTTACACAGGTAGCTAGTATGCGTTTAATATCTAGGTTACAGTTATACAAGTAGCCAGTATGTATTCAATATTTAGGCTACATTTACACAGGTAGTTAGTATGTGTTTAATATCTAGGTTACAGTTACACAAGTAGCTAGTATGTGTTTAATATCTAGGTTACAGTTACACAAGAAGCTAGTATGTGTTTAATATCTAGGTTACAGTTACACAGGTAGTTAGAATGTGTTTAATATCTACGTTACAGTTACACTTGTAGCTAGTATGTATTTAATATTTAGGTTACAGTTACACAGTACCTAGTATGTGTTTGATATTTAGGTTACAGTTATACGGTAGCTAGTATGTGTTTAATATCTAGGTTACAGTTACACTGTAGCTAGTATGTGTTTAATAGTTAGGTAACAATTACACAAGTAGCTAAGCTACATTAATATTTATATTAGTTGTACAAAACACATTTAAATTATTCTACTTATTCAAGATACATTAATATTTATATTAGTTGTACAAAACACATTTAAATTACTTCAGTTATTCATCATTTTAGTTGTACAAGTCACATTTAAATTACTTCAGTTATTCATCATTTTAGTTGTACAAGACACATTTAAATTACTTCAATTATTCATAATGCATTAATATGTATTTTAGTTGTACAAGACACATTTAAATTACTTCAGTTATTTATAATGCATTAATATGTATTTTAGTTGTACAAGACACATTTAAATTACTTCAATTATTAATAATGCATTAATATGTATTTTAGTTGTACAAGTCACATTTAAATTACTTCAGTTATTCATCATACATTAATATGTATTTTAGTTGTACAAGTCACATTTAAATTACTTCAGTTATTCATCATACATTAATATGTATTTTAGTTGTACAAGTCACATTTAAATTACTTCAGTTAT
>NW_013665658.1:8845-29949 GCF_000517525.1 Limulus polyphemus | reverse complement strand
CACAAGAAGCTAGTATGTGTTTAATATCTAGGCTACAGTTACACAGGAAGCTAGTATGTGTTTAATATCTAGGCTACAGTTTCACAGTAGCTAGTATGTGTTTAATATCTAGGTTACAGTTACACAGGTAGTTAGAATGTGTTTAATATCTAGGTTACAGTTACACAGGTAGTTAGAATGTGTTTAATATCTAGGTTACAGTTACACAGGTAGTTAGAATGTGTTTAATATCTAGGTTACAATTAGACAGGTAGTCCTATCTGGACTGTGTTTTCCACGGGAACTGAACTTCAAACTCTAGCACAGTAAGGCCTCACTCTTACCGTTGTGGCATCAGGATACAACAAACATAAAATTCTAGACGGATTTATTTAATTCTTTTATTTAATTAAACAACTTAATATCGTTTCGTTGCTCCCATTAATGGGGCTATAGCCCCTGTTCTCCAGACTTCCGTGGTTAAAACATTGTGAAAACATATTACAAAGCAGCGCTTCATAGAACGAGTCTTCATCCTTATTTTGATTTATCGAAGCCTATTTTCGGTTACGACCGTGTTAGGTTTACACGAGTGGGTAATCTTATGGGGCTTATGTTACTTTTCTCCATGGCGTAATACTTTCCTTAGAATGTGGTTTCACTCAGATTACCGTAAAAACCCATTAGATTTTTTACATAAATATAACAGTCAACTAAATTCCTCCTACACTAAGTTTTTACCTTTACTTAAATGTACCGTTTAGGTTGATAATTTCAAAGATTTTGCAAAATACGTCATTACATAATTAAGGTCAAGGCCAGTCAGTGTATCATGTTTACATATTACAAAAGTCAATGCTACTGAACGTGTTTTTATTTGGCTGGATTCAGGGTTACTGAGCATGCATATCCTTAGGTTTCTAAGATCAAGGTTACTGAACATGTTTCATTTTACCTTTCTGAGTTGAAGGTCACTCAGCATGTATGGCATGACGTCATCTAGGTAAATGTCCATGAAAGTGAGATGGGGTCAAGGTTATAGATGCACACACACACACACACACACACACACACACATATATATATATATTCAATACAACCATACAGAGGTCAAGACCATCTGAGCATGTGTATGTTTATATATCTCTGAGTTCAAGGAAAATGAGCATATAAGACATGTCTTTTTTATATGATCTTATATCGTATAGTTCATTAAGAAGTGTAGTCGTTTTGATCTATGGACACTTAAATTAAACAATATTTAGCTATTTATATGCAGAAGGTTAATTACACTTTACAAAAAAAGCTTGCACAAGCTAATACAGTGAGGTGTCCAAAGCAACATATTTAATATGTTATCCCGATCACGTGACAGTACCATAGTGCCATTAAGTAGTTTCTGGCTTGAGTATTATGCCACAGCTCTTTCATCAGAAGAGTATTCGTATATTAAGATTGTTAAGTGCTGTAAAACACCATTTGTAAAACAAGAAACTTGAAAGTTATTCATGGAAGAAGATTACACGGCAGAGTGCTTAGGATACCAACGAGACTTCGAAATAACACTTAAGCCAGTCAAGAACAACGCCTTCATCTACAAATTGAAGACTATTTTACGAAAGGGAACCCTCTAACCCTAAAATACATTTCAATAAATTCGAACATATTCCCTGGTATCTTTAACAAAACAATAAAGAAGGACAAATTTGAAAGCTTCCAGTCACAACTTAAAACCAATGGTTGTTTTCATAGGAAAAATGGCGTAGAAACCGAAATCACAGAAACCTATTCGAACACATACACTGTGGAATTCCCCGATGTGACTCCCATGACCTTTAATGCCTTTGTTCTGCTTATATCTTGTATCAGAAGCTGACGTCCAAGAATGTGGAATGCTTTTGAAAAGTCCTTTAAGATGTGTGATCGTCCTTGATAATTAATTACAGTATCAGACATTATATCATAATTATAAAAACTTCTCAGTGAAAGTAAAGAATAGTTGATAATAATATGCCAACTACTCACTCTTTTATATCCAGTGCCGATGAGGCCTTTCGCCTAATACCAGAGTTCTTCAAACTGGTTGAAATACAACACACATAAAAGTGATTGAGATGCTATCTATAATAGCAAATCGCTTGATCAACAGCTGTTTCGGTGTGAATTGGATTAAGTTGTTGAAGTGTAATTTTTATAAACTTGATTAATTTCTCTATACATCAGAATTAGCGTAAGGATTTCCAACTAAGTAGATGTACGATAAAAAAAATAGTTCCATGAGCAACACCGGAGCAATGTTCTTGTAATATGCTATTAAGGTATTGTTAGTTATAAACAGCCGCCAAAACAACACGGGAACATTGTTCTGATAAAGTGATGTTACTGTATTTGTTATTAAAAACATGTTGTCAAAAATTGTACTTAATTCGGTGTGACAAACCTCAACACGTTTTACTAACGTTAAAGTGTTTTAATGTCCACTATAGTTATCAATCTTTTGTAATATCTATCAACTTTATTTACTCTATATGATTTTTAAATAGTTTGTTTGATTTGAATTTCGCGTAAAGCTACACGAGGGTTATCTGCGCTAGCCGTCCCTAATTTGTTAGTGTAAGACAAGAGGGAAGGCAGCTAGTCATCACCACCCACCGCCATCTCTTGGGCTACTCTTTTACTAGCTATTAGTGGGATTGACCGTCACATTATAACGCCCCCATGGCTGAAAGGGCGAGCATGTTTGATGTGACGAGGATTCGAACCCGTGACCTTCAGATTGCGAGTCAAGCGCCCTAACCACCTAGCCATGCCGGGCCTTTTAAATGGAGATAGTGGAATAATGAAATAGAACCGGCTATAAGTAATTAAAAGTTATTAAAATAATAAATGAAAATTTGAAAGAATAATTTATTGTTTATTAGCTGAGAGATATCTTTATATAAACATAAATGAAACTTTATTTCAAAACTACACGATATATATACAACACCTCGTGAATGGATTTGGGCATTTAATAATTTTAAAATATATATTGATAATTGATAGTTTCCCACTCTGGAAAAGAAAGTAACTCAGTAAGAGCATACGGAATATCGCACAGACCTGGCGCAACTAATCCAATTAATCGGCACTAATTCCTAAGCGAATTTGAAAAAATCCTGAAAACGTTTGTATTAATGAGTTTATTTAAAAGTATAGACAAAATGGTGTAACCCTTAATGGCTCAGCGGTAAGTCTGAAGGCTTATAACACTAAAAACCTGGTATCGATACACATGGTTGGTACTTCATAGATAGCTCATTGTGCTTCACAGCAAACAAATTTAACCAGAATAATTAAAAGTGTTCAGAAAAAAAAAAGACTCTATTATTTCTATCTTTTCACAAACTTATGTAACACATCGGCTTAAATTACTCCTAACGATACTCTAAAGCAAATCAGTGAAAAATATACTAACCTAAAACTTTTAAATGGATCACAGAAGGGTGCTTCTTTCTTGGTCGAGTGTATTGAAGATCTTATAAAATCGAAATACCAGTAAAATTCAAATAAAATGTATTTTCTTCTAAAAGGCGGTTCTTTCGTTGTTATTTCTTATATGTTATTTATATAGCAAAATACAATGATTTTATAAAATTCATATCAGATTTTAAGGCTTGACATCTGTGATATAATGGCATTTCATCTAGGTTTTTGACATTTCTATGGTGAAATTATTGGTAGATGTCTTAGCGCCATCTCGCGGTGTCTTATGGTCCAGGGTGACCAGTGTTTAATGGCTGATGTTGGTATCGATCCATGGAGTCTAGTAACGTGGATGCTTTTAAACATGGAGACAATCAGGTTGAGATCAACGTAGGGTCCTGCAAAGATTGTTTTACCATCGTTCTCAGGTTTTTCTTCGTAATAGGATATTTTTTGTGGCTTTCACTCCTAGTGTATCTGATATCCAATTATCTGATTTAAATTTTCTCAGCTAATCCATAAACTGGCTTTTCGAGGAATATGGCAAAAATATGTACAAATTTATATCATTATCTAATGAATAAAATCTCGGAACTAGTATGAAATTCAAAGAATTGTTTGTTTTTAACGGCAAAGCCACATTGGGCTATCTGCTACGTCCACAGCGTGGAATCGAGACCCGGATTTTAGCGTTGTAAGTCCGTAGACTTATCGCTGTGACATTTTCAATGAAAGTCATCAAAGTAAGTGTAATCTTAGAGCAAAATATGATAGTATCTATGGCGCTATCTAGCGAGAATAGTTTGAAAAACAGAAATTATATAACACTAATGGAAAACATGTAATTTATTTTTACCAACTGAAGCCGCTTTCTCTCTGTTTGTCCTTATTACAGTTGTTAATTATTTTCTTGTTTTTATAAAGAGTTTTTGAAAGACATAATTTCCTGAAAAAACATTAACTTAAAAATCTAACATATGTGGGTAAATTTTAATTTCTAAATCCAATAAAAATGCCGCCTGAGTCAACTTTTAAATGTTAAGAATAGATAAAATAGAAATAATATGGTTTACTTCGTGTTCTTGTTCATTTCAACACGACGTTTGTTGTGGCCAGTGAATCGTGCTCGTTTGAGGTTCCTTCTAGTTTATAACGTACTCAAATGATCAATTTCGTATAAGAGAACTAGTTTCCATGTTCAAAACTTTTGACCTGTGTTCAAATACAGACCATTATCTAAGTAGTGTTTATATATGTGAAAGTTTTCCTTATTGGTTCGTGTTTATCTATTCACGCGCTTACCAGTGGCTCTCCTATGGAAGATACGTTTTTATCCTTTTCCAGAAAAATTTAAAGTAAATAGCTAGATTTATCTGCCTATTAAAAAAAAGTAAAAATAAATAAGTAAATAGATTTGTAAAAATATTTAATTTATTTTAATAATCTTTAATGTTATATTCATATTATAATATTGACAAAGCAGAGTAATACTGGTTGTTTAATGACATATACATGTATATACAGTGGTTGCTAAGGCTGAGTTTTTATCGTTTCCACTTCTTTAATATGCATGCCTGCCAATGTTCACTCCTAATATATCGTATAAACTCCAATGATTCATTTCGTGTCTCTCTCTTTCTGGAGGAAACAATATCTCCATCTCTTCTACCTTCCAGTTTGTTGTTTGTGTTCCCTGTGAATAACACTTGTTATTCAGCGTGCTTGTTTAGTTGAACTTTTGTTGTAATTCGGCGTGCTTGTTTAGTTGAGCTTTTCTTGTTATTCGGCGTGCTTGTTTAGTTGAGCTTTTGTTGTAATTCAGCGTGCTTGTTTAGTTGAACTTTTGTTGTAATTCAGCGTGCTTGTTTAGTTGAGCTTTCCTTTTTGTTAGCATGCTTGTTTAGTTGAGCTTTATTTGTTGTTTTCATGCTTTTTTAGTTGAGTTTTTCTTGTTATTAGATGGTATACTATTACAACAACAACAACAAAAAATCCTTTATTCTTAACTTGAACAAAGTGAAGGATGGTATAGTCTCACAACAAAAACATCCTTTATTATCAATTTGAATAAAGTGAAGGACAGTATACTCTCACAACAACAACATCATTTATTCTCAACTTGAATAAAGTTAAGGATGGTATACTCTCTCAACAACAACAACATCTTATATTCTTAACTTGAACAAAATGAAAGAAGGATAACTCTCAGAACAACATCCTTCATTCTTAGCTTGAACAATTGAAGAACTGTATGCTCTCAGAACAACAATATCCTTTATTCTTAACTTGAACAAAGTGAATGATGTTATACTCTTACAACAACAACAATAGCAAAGTATTTTATTCTAACTTGAAGAAAGTGGAGGATGGTATACTCTCACAACAACAACATCCTTTATTCTCAACCTGAACAAAGTGAAGGATGTAAACTCTCACAAGAACAATAACATCCTTTTATTCTTAACTTCAACAAATTGAATGATGGTATACTCTCACAAAGAAAAACAACAATATCCTTTATTCTCAACCTGAACAAAGTGAAGGTCGGTATACTCTAACAATAACAACATCCTTTATTCTCAACTGGAACAAACTTAAGGAAGTTATACTCTCTCAACAACAACACCATCTTATATTCTTAACTTCAACAAATTGAATGATGGTATACTCTCACAAAGAAAAACAACAACATCCTTTATTCTTAACCTGAACAAAGTGAAGGTCGGTATACTCTAACAATAACAACATCCTTTATTCTCAACTGGAACAAACTTAAGGAAGTTATACTCTCTCAACAACAACACCATCTTATATTCTTAACTTGAACAAAGTGAAGGATGTTATACTCTCACAACAACAACAATAGCAAAATCTTTTATTCTAACTTGGAGAAAGTGGAGGATGGTATACTCTCACAACAACAACAATAGCAAAATCTTTTATTCTAACTTGGAGAAAGTGGAGGATGGTATACTCTCATAACAACATCCTTTATTCTCAACTTGAACAAACTGAAGGATGTTATACTATCTGAACAAAAACAACATCTTATAATCTTAACTTGAACAAAGTGAAAGATGGTATACTCATTCAACAACAACAACATCCGATATTCTAAACTTGAAAAAAGTGAAAGATGGTAAACTCTCACAAGTACAACAACATCCTTTTATTCTTAACTTCAACAAATTGAAGGATGGTATACTCTCACAAAGAAAAACAACAGCAAGTATGAAGAAACATCATGTGTAACAATGATAGCACAGAAATTTGATCACTGATATGTTCTTCAGATGTGATAAACAGAAATAAATAGCCCCTTGTAACACAACTTATCGCTTTAAACCAGGCATTTTCAACGTACGGCAGCCCTGGCCGTATCCGTCCCGCGATGAGTTCTTAAAATATGATTAAATTCGGCCCGCGAACTCGATTTTTTTTTCTGTAATCAATCAAGAAAAAAATATAATTACGAGTGCCTAAAAACTGATAAAATGCTGGAATTAAATTACTTTAAACAAATATAATGAACTCATTTTCATTTGATTTATTCTGTTTTTGTCTTACTGTCTATTATTGTGTACATAGGGTTAATCACTACTGTAGATGTTTAAGTATGCGACAAACAGAAGCCGTTACAAATTCATCCAAGCTAGTCAATATGTTTCCTGTGAGAACGAAGCTTGTACTAAAAGAGAAATTGACAATTCTCTGCACAGTAAACTACGCTGTATAATACACCATTTGATAGATGAAAACATTGGCTATCTATTGGTTATAAATAATATAACACAAGCATAAATACCCGTCAAATGTTTAAACTTAATTAAAGCTATGTATGTTTAACAGCAATCGTATATTTCAAAGTAATAGCTTGAACATAAACTTTATCCCAAAATTTTAAAATTAGTGTGGTAAGAGGGGTCTGCTTTTCTCTTTGGTAGCTCTGTAACCAAAGGAGATTGAAGGGTAGGGAAATTATGCTTTGTTTGAGCGATGACGATATTATAGTGAGTAATTTACGTTCAATTTCGTATTTATTGGAGGGGTGGTGAATAAACTACAGAAGAGGGGAAGCCTAGAGAAAAATGTCGCATTTCTCACACTAAGTGAAATTCAGGAATTTTTAAATATTGCCTTATAAATTTAAGAACTTAAAACTTATATAATATTAAAATATGGATTATTAGCTACGAATGCATCTGATCCACCTCACGGTAAATTATTTAAAACATTTTATTTTTCGTAACTTGTATTATTTGAATAACACCATTCACTGTATATTCTACTACTACTGTATTTGTACTTTTTAAATGGTAATAACAAGAAATTTTGCTAAGGAAATCGCAATCTTTTTAAATTTTACTTTAGCTTCTTACGGTGTGGCCCGCAAATAGATTTAAAAATTATAATCCGGACCGCGTCCTGGAGGTAGTTGCACGTGCCCAATTTAAGTAGCATAGCGTCATCTGTTGAGTATTCTTTAAAGCAATTGTATAATTATTTGCATTTACGCTAAATTATTTTGTTAAAATTTTATTAGTGTTTATAACATCCTAATGAAACATGTTTCCTCGTTAGAATATAACATTTATTGAACTTTCAAGCACTGTCTATATTAACATGACAGTTCTTCACGAAATATAACTGTTTTCTACTTTTGCTATTGTTGTTTTAGTGCAATGGGCTATCTGTGCTCTGACCTCTGCGGGAAATAAAACCTCGGATTTTAGCATTGTAAATTTGTAAGCTTACCTCTGACATTTTCCATTCATTTTTCACCAAGATTTTATAAGGAGTTTTGTCGATAAGTTATCTGTTTGTTTTTGTTTTATTTTTGATAAGTATTCGGGTAAGCTGTCAGTTAATAATCATTATTTTAAGAATGTAGACTTTTCGACAGCTCTCGGTAATTCGGTTTCTTATATTATGATTTTACCTATCTTTGATACTGCGTATTTACTTCGTACGGTATTTTCTAAATGCCACCTGTCCCTCCCTCCAGAAAACATATCTGAAACTACTAATAAAAATGTGACATACTACCAACTGTAACGCTTATAACAAAATTACAATAAAACCACACAGACACCTGAATAACAAACAGGAGTAAATAAAATAAAAAATGACTTATGATAGTATTTTGTCTTAGTTATCACGTTAATATTGTTACTCTAACGTATTTATTGTAATTATTTGTGTTTTTTAAAGTGACATAGAAAAGTTTTGTTGTTTTTGTTGCCACGACCAACTCTCCTGCGACAAACTAATGTGTCACTTTCATACTTTCGGGAATATTAGCTTAGTATTATGTTGTAGTGAATGCCAAAATACCTAACTAGATAGAGCCACCGACGCTAATAAACACTATAAATACTAACTGCTGATATTGTATTTGCTTTGTAACCTAAGTACGGCCATCATCGCTGATGAACTGCAGACTGTTGGTAATTATTACAAGGTAGTCATACGGGTTGATAAAATGTATTAAGTGTATAGTTCAGGAGAATTGGAAAACCAAATTCTTGTCATTTAAAGCCGGTATTAGATTAGGGTTCATGGGATTTATCATAGTTGTACTCATAATCTACTCACGATACTTCATTTTCTGATAGCGCGTACAATCTAAATTTTGAGCGTTTATCGTCATGTTAAAGTAACACTAGTCTTGTTTGTTTGACTAATAAAAGTTTCCATCTGTACTTAATAAATTAAATTATTGTCATGTTAAAGTGACACTTGTCTTGTTTGTTAAATTTATAAAGGATTCCATCTGTATCTAATAAATGTAATTATCGTCATGTTAAAGTGACACTAATCTTGTCTATTAAACTTGTAAAGGATTTCATCTGTATTTGACAAATGTAATTATCGTCATGTTAAAGTGACACTAGTCTTGTCTGTTAAACTAGTGAAATATTTCATCTGTATCTAATAAATGTAATTATCGTCATGTTAAAGTGACACTAGTCTTGTCTGTTAAACTAACGAAGGACTCCATCTGTATTTGATAAATGTAATTATCGTCATGTTAAACTGACACTAGTCTTATTTGTTAAATTTATAAAGGATTATATCTTTATCTGATAAATGTAATTATCGTCATGTTAAAGTGACACTAATCTTGTTTGTTAAACTAATAAAAGATTTCATCTTTATTTGACAAATGTAATTATCGTCATGTTAAAGTGACACTAGTCTTGTCTGTTAAACTAGTAAAGGATTTCATCCGTATCTGATAAATGTAATTATCGTCATGTTAAAGTGACACTAGTCTTGTCTGTTAAACTAACGAAGGACTCCATCTGTATTTGATAAATGTAATTATCGTCGTGTTAAAGTGACACTAGTTTTGTTTGTTAAACTGATAAAGGATGCCATCTATATTTAATAACTGTTTACTTTGCTTATTCCAAGAGAAAACAGACTCACATAACTAAATATGCTGGATAACCTATATTTTGCCGCAACTCAAAGTTAATGGTGATATTGATGAAGGTTTTTTTTAAGCAGGAAGGAATACCCTTTTATATTTCACTTTGACGATTTTCTACAGAACCATTGGATAGGTCATGTCATACGTTATCCTTGTCGGATTACTCCTCTCAACATAATCGTTCAGAGCTTTTGGCCGAGGACACATCAGGTCCACAATACACTCCACGTCCAGAGCTTTTGGCCGAGGACACATCAGGTACACAATACACTCCACGCCCAGAGCTTTTGGCCGAGGACACATCAGGTCCACAATACACTCCACGTCCAGAGCTTTTGGCCGAGGACATATCAGGTCCACAATACACTCCACGTCCAGAGCTTTTGGCCGAGGACACATCAGGCCCAAAATACACTCCACGTACATTTCAAGGATAGCATCAAGAAAAAGTTACTATAGTTCTAAAACGCGTGCTTAAAAATGCGTTTGAGTCATAGGCACCGATCGTGCGAAGGTGAAGGTGGGGGACAAGTCCCCTCCACACTTTGCAGCATCTTACAATCACGTGATTTTTCTTAATGTGAGGTAATGCTACAAACTGATTGTTCAAAAACTGGAATTCTAATTGTCTACTCGTGTTATTAAAGCAATCACAAAAACATATTAAAAAGTTTTCCCTGAGTTTTCCTGTATTTCAGGTAATGGACTCGTCCGAAGTGCGAACATAACTAGCTTATTGCAATATCATAGGTTAAGAAGAAAAACAAAGAGGTCCTACTATATATTTAGGTACAGAAATTAGATGTTTTAAAGAATTCCTTTTCAAAGAAATGCAGAACTAAGGGAACTGTTAAAGTCACTAAAGTATGATACAATTCAATAAAATATGCAATTAATATACATATAGTAATCCTAGTCGAGAGTCCTAAGAAAGATGCTACAGTTTTAACTTAAAAAATCTACATTGGCAAATAATACCGTCTGCCTATAGAATCTTGGTAACACAATCTACCTAGTAACACCACCTGCCTTTGTTTGTTTGGTTTTGCCTTAAATTTCGCGCAAAGCTACACTAGGGCTATCTGCGCTACCCATCTCTAATTTAGCAGTGATAGACTAGAGGGAAGGCAACTAGGTAACAACACCACCGCCATCTCTAGGACCACTCTTTTACCAACGAATAGTGGGATTATTAGCGACATTATAACGCCCCACGGCTGAAAGGGCGAGCATGTTCAGTGTGACGGGGATTCTAATCCGCGACCCGCAAATCGCGAGTCCGGCGCTCTAACCACCAGGTCATGAGAAGCCTTCTAGTTGGAAAATGATATGTGTAGTAGAAAGTCGTGTCTCCTGGACCATTCTTAAAAGGTTAACCAAACTGAAATCCAGTTTGTTCCCTTTCATTACGGTGCAGATCAGCGCCATGATATCTTACAATAAGGGAGACTGAAGTAGACGAAAGTCACGTGGAGGTTGTTATAAAACCAACATGTTTATATCATTATTATTGTAGTTCACTGATTAATATATAGATGTAATTATCAGGGAGTCCTATTGTTATTACTAGCACACCGTCTTGGATAGTATGACGTGTAAGTTATAACATAAGTGACCTATCATAATCTGTTACTACACTTTGACAGTATAGACGTCTCTCTTCCAGCTCCAGAAGGATTGGCTTATCCCTGAAAGCATTTTCCAGGAAAATGGTATGTCATAAACCAGATTTTGCTGTAAGATCCACAGTATCAAACAATTGATGACATCTTTTGTTAATTATTCTCTAAGAGGTTCAAAGTGGTGGACTACTTTAAAGCTAATATTCACAATTCGATGTGAAACTGGAAACATTGTTATATAGATATATATAGCTAGTTTTAATGTTCAAACATTATACAGTGAGACTAATTTTGAATTAGTTTCTTATTGTGGCAAGTGTTTTTGTTGTTTTTTTTTCTAAGTTCCTGGTGTGTAAAAAATATGTTGATCCAGCTGAAGACAGAATTGGGATCACTGTTGTGGTTAACATGTTGTTTTTTAAATAAATAATAGCAATGGTTAACAGAATGCCCCCAAAATTGTTTGTTTTGTGATACTTTCTTCAAATGTTAGTGCAAAATCATAAATAGTTTATAGCAATGTAAAGATGAATTCGTCTTTAAGCAAAACCATGGTTGTAAATTACCTTTTCTTGAAGTGCTTTAGTGCATGAGTTTGGAGGTAAAGTGTGATTGACATATCGCGGTTTTACTGAATTCTTATGCTGTTTTCTCATTTCTTAACTGTTTAAAGCTTTGGAGTATGGAATTGTGAGTTAATATTCGTTGCTATGCAAAGAACTATTAAGGAAATTAACTATTCAATTTACTAAAATATTCCTTGAATATCTAAAAAGAGTTATCACTACTCTGATCTTGTCAATCCCACTATTCGTTGGTAAAAGAGTAGCCCAAGAGCTGGCGGTGGGTGGTGATGACTAGCTGCCTTCCCTCTAGTCTTACACTGCTAAATTAGGGACGGCTAGCGCAGATAGCCCTCGTTTAGCTTTGCGCGAAATTCATAACAAACAAACTAAATGTAGAATTTATGGACGTGTTTGATTTAAACTTCTAACTAGAGTCTATGACAGTAATACCAATACAATCTAAGGCTAGGTTTACATCAATATAGCTAAACCAACAGATTCCTGTAACTACAAGTATGAAATTAGAGTAGCCGTGCTTTATTATGTTTTTCATTCTAAAGTCATTCAGCAGTACACGAATTCCTTGTATTAGTGGGAGAAAAAACATAAGTGGTCAAATAAAACTTGGTCACACTATTATCTTTAGTTTGTGTTGTTTCAGTATACCTCTTCGTTGATACAAGATGCTGCTAACTGGACTTTATGGTCAATAAATGCATCTTATTCTTGAGTTAATCGCATCATAGCTCCAACAATCTTGATGAAATGCACAAACGCCCGGATTTGGTCTGAAGGGGAGTTCCCTCCTGGCTCCTAGGAAAAAGTGAGGTGAAATGCATAGTCGCCCGGATTTGGTCTGAAAGGGAATTTTCTCTTTGCTCCTAGGAAAAGTGAGATGAAATGCATAGTGGCCCTCATTTGGTCTGAAGGGCAGTTCCCTCCTGGCTCCTGGAGAAAAGTGAGATAACCATTAGCAGAGAGTGTATCCCGTTAAGACTCAGAGTTTGACACTCTTCCTTCCAGATAAGTTTTCAAAAGACAAGTCCCATCTCGAACTATCAAGTTGTAACTTCTCATATCTATGGACAAGTTATGTAGCGTTACAAGCTGTTCACCCTGTTTCTTACACATTGGTGTCGATCCCTACACCACGATGAGGCCCACTACTTCTGAATTTGTCAATATGATTTGTCAGCTGGACTTTGTCGTTAATAGGTGCTACTCAAATGACTTTATAGTCAATTGAAGATGCTACTCAACTGGAGTTTAACCGTTAATAGAAGGTTTTACCTAACTAGAATTTAATTGTTAATAGGTGTTACTTAACTGACTTTATCCTTAATAGAAAGTGCTACTCAACTGACTTTATCCTAAATAGAAAGTACTACTAAACAGGACTTTGTCGTTACCCAGCTGACTTTATCGTCTATAGAAGGTGTTACTCAACTGGCTTTATTATTAATAGAATATGCTATTCAACTCTATAGAAGGCACCAATCAATTGGGCTTTATCATCAACAAAAGATGCTACTGTATTCATTAGAAGGTACTGTTAAACTGGGCTTTATTTTTAATAGAAGATGTTACTCAACTGAGCTTTATCGTTATAGATGATACTAATCAAATGGAATTTAGCGTTAATGGAAGGTGCTAACTCAATAGAAGGCATTATTCATCTGGGCTTTATCATCAAAACAAGGTACTATTCAACTGGGTATTATCTCCAACAGAAGGTACTATTCATCTGAGCTTTATCATCAATATAAGATACTATTCAACTGGGCTTTATTATCAATAGAAGGTACTATTCAACAGGGCTTTATCTTCAATAGAAAATACTATTCAACTGGGTTTAATCATCAATAGAAGATACACTTCAACAAGGCTTTATCATCAATAGAAGGTACTATTCAAGTGGGCTTTATCATCAATAGAAGGTACTATTCAACTGGGCTTTATCATCAATAGAAGATACTATTCAACTGGGTTTTATCATCAAAATAAGGTACTATTCATCTGAGCTTTATCATCAATATAAGATACTATTCATCTGAGCTTTATCATTAATATAAGATACTATTCAACTGGGCTTTATTATCAATAGAAGGTACTATTCAACAGGGCTTTATCTTCAATAGAAAATACTATTCAACTGGGTTTAATCATCAATAGAAGATACAATTCAACAGGGCTTTATCATCAATAGAAGGTACTATTCAACTGGGCTTTATTATCAATACAAGGTACTACTCAACAGGGCTTTATCTTCAATATAAGGTGCTATTCAACTGGGTTTTATAATCAATAGAAAGTACAATTCAACTGGGCTTTATCATCAATAGAAGGTACTATTCAACTAGGTTTTATCATCAATAGAAGGTACTATTCAAGTGTGTTTTATCATGAATAGAAGATACAATCCTACTGGGCTTTATCATGAATAGAAGGTACTATTCAACTGGGTTTTATCATCGAAATAAGGTACTATTCAACTGGGCTTTATCTCCAACAGAAAGTACAATTCAACTGGGCTTTATCATCAATAGAAGGTACTATTCAACTAGGTTTTATCATCAATAGAAGGTATTATTCAACTAGGTTTTATCATCAATAGAAGGTATTATTCAACTAGGTTTTATCATCAATAGAAGGTATTATTCAACTAGGTTTTATCTTTAATAGAAGGTACGAACGGAAGTAAAGTAACTTTTAAGCCCATGTTTATAAATAAAATACAATAAACTTTAAAAAAAGAGACATTTATGGCATATATGTTTTTGTATTTTTCAAATCTATTTTTCTTTTCGTTGTATACTTTAGTGGAAAGACGTATTTTTATGAATTGTCAGAGGACTTGTCCTAAGATTGTTTGTTTGTTTGTTTTTGAATTTCGCGCAAAGCTACACGAGGGCTATCTGCGCTAGCCGTCCCTAATTTAGTAGTGTAAGACTAGAGGGAAGGCAGCTAGTCATCACCACCCACCGCCAATTCTTGGGCTACTCTTTTACCAAAGAATAGTGGGATTGGCCGTCACATTATAACGCCCCCACGGCTGAAAGGGCGAGCATGTTTGGTGTGACGGGGATTCGAACCCGCGACCCGCAGATTGCGAGTCGAGCGCCCTAACCACCTGGCCATGCCGGGCCCTTGTCCTAAGAAATTATGCAAAATGTTTTTAGCATCACGTAGATAGGATTATAAGTTGTTAATTCGTAACGTTGGACTACGGTGAGCTAAATGATCTGAGAGCCGGAGGAGTATCTTAGCGATTATGTGTTGTATACTGGGGATATTGTACGTATAACAAACACAATAACTGGCTTATGTGGATACCGAGAAAGAGGGACAATAATCAGTGATTTAAAAATCTCTTGTTGGGGCCGACTTTTGATTGTTCAAACAAAAAAATGTTACTTGGTTTACAAGCTTATTTCTGATAATGTCTTAACAAAGTTTAAAATGCTTTCTTAGATATACTGTATTAAATCTTGAGCCTTTAGCCATTCATTTTGAAGATATGATATTTGAAATGAGTTTCTTAAACTTTGTAAAATACATTATTTATGATTATAAATGAGATTATACCATGATAATAAGTTTTTAAAATAATATTATCAATCATTGTTGGAGACACGAAAAGACCAATTTAGAGAATATCTCGATACTGACGTACTGTCACACGTGTTTAGGCTGATTGGATTTACTCGCAAACTAACAAACATCCGGGTTACTGGATAAGAAAAAAAAATGAGTTGATATTGATTTTTTCACACTCAAATTTTTGAACTTGATTAGGGTAGAAATTTGATAAAGCGTTCTCAATAATTTCGTTGCTGTTAACAAACGCTTTCAACAACTGTTAATTGAAGTAACATAAAATGATTCCACATTAACTAAACTTATTATAGAATGTTAATTGAACTAACATGAAATGATTCCACATTAACTAAACTTATTAAATATCAGATGAAATGCATCCAGAATGGTAAACAAGGTCACACAACTCTCTAATTTTCTTCAGTCATGCATCGTCTAAGGCTTTCAACATTTCTGTAGTGATGTCATAATTTTCACTTACTTTGCCACTTTTCATATCTGCAATAACGTTTTCTACTTCTAACTTCATGATAGTTAGTTAATGTTGAATCATTTCATGTTAGTTCAATTAACATTCTTTAATAAGTTTAGTTAATGTTGAATCATTTCATGTTAGTTCAATTAACATTCTTTAATAAGTTTAGTTAATGTTGAATCATTTCATGTTACTTCAATTAACATTCTTTAATAAGTTTAGTTAATGTGGAATCATTTCATGTTAGTTCAATTAACATTATTTAATAAGTTTAGTTAATGTTGAATCATTTCATGTTAGTTCAATTAACATTATGAATGATTTAATATTTGGTAGAATACCAAAGAAAGCGAAAGTCACAAACTGTTCAGATTACAGAACACTAAGTCTCGTGAGTCACAAACTGTTGAGATTACAGGACACTAAGTCTGATGTGTCACAAACTGTTCAGATTACAGAACACTAAGTCTCATGAGTCACAATCTGTTCAGATTACAGAACACTAAGCCTGATGAGTCACAAACTGTTAAGATTACGGGACACTAAGTCTCATGAGTCACAAACTGTTCAGATTGCAGAACACTAAGTCTGATGAGTCACAAACTGTTGAAATTACAGGACACCAAGTTTGATGAGTCACAAGCTGTTCAGATTACAGGACACTAAGTCTCATGAGTCACAAACTGTTCAGATTACAGAACACCAAGTCTCATGAGTCACATATTGAAGGTCACATTGAAGATCATACTACAGAGAACCAACGAACAACTGCGGAAGAAATAAATGAAGCGCAAAGTGGATTTATGTTAGGAAAAGAAACAAGGGAAGGAATCTTCAATTTAATAACAATAACAGGAAGATGTAACTATGTGCTTCATGGATTATGAAAAAGCTTTCGAGAAGGTCAACAATGAAAAGTTGATAGAATGCTTGAACAGCCTAGATATAGAAGGCAAAGATCTGCAGTTAACACGAAATCTGTATTGGAACCAAAAAACATTCATAAGAACCGAAGAGGGCGCCAGGAATGCAAATTAAAAGAGAAGTACGCTAAGGGTGTGTCCTTTCCCCATGTCTATTCAATTTGTTCACAGAAAACATCTTGTGTAGCACTGAGAGTAATAAAGGTGTTAAGATTGGTGGCATGGTGATAAATAATTTAAGATATGCTAATGACACTGTACTGATGGCTGAAACAGAACAAGACTTACAAGATATTTTGAATGATGTAAATAACACAGGAAAAAGGTATGGAATGAAAAGAGTGCTAAGAAGACAAAGAGTATGCTGATAAGTAGACATGATAATAAGCCAGAAATTCAGAAAAAATAGAAGAAAAAGACAAACAACAAGTAGAGAAATTCACATACTTCAGCCAGACCATAACAGGTGATGGAAAATGTGAACCTGAAGTAGTGAAGAGAATTGAGGTGGCAAAAGGGGCCTTTAATAGTATGAAAACAAATCTTACATCAAAAGAGCATAAGTGTAATAACAAAGAAGAGAATCATAAAGAGCTAAATATGGTCAACTATGTTATATGGCTGTGAAACAGGAACCTTGACACAAGCATTTATTAACAAACTGGAAGCATTTGAGATGTGAGTGTCCAGAAAAATGATCCTGGATAGACAAGATAACAAATGAAAACTTCTGAGTATGGTGAATGTGAAAATATATATTGTATTAACCATCAAGAAGAGAAAAGTAGCATATGATGAGACGTGACAACAACCAGTGAGTCCTACTAGAGGGTCAAATAGAAGGGAAGATCAAGAACAGAGTGAATAACAAAAATTCAAGAGTGGACTGAGACAACAAAATATGAAGACCTCGTGAGAAAAGCACAGAACAGAAAGAAGTGGAGGATTGTGACAGCCAACCTTCCTGAGGAAGACGGCACATGATGATGATGATGATGATAACTAACTATTAAAGAATGTTAATTGAAGTAACATGAAATGATTCAACATTAAATAATTATATTAAAGAATGTTAATTGAAGTAACATGGAATGATTCAACATTAAAGTAACATTGAAGTAACATGAAATGATTTAACATTAAATAACTCTATCAAATAATGTTAATTGAAGTAACACGAAATTATTCAACATTAAATAATTCTATTAAAGAATGTTAATTGAAGTAACATGGAATGATTCAACATTAAAGTAACATGAAATGATTTAACATTAAATAACTCTATCAAATAATGTTAATTGAAGTAACACGAAATTATTCAACATTAAATAACTCTCTCAAACCTTGCTAACTGACGTAATAGGAAATAGCTGAACATAAATAACTCTTTCGAACAATGTTAATTGAGGTAATATTAAACGAAAGATACTTTTTTATACTTATTTAAAACCATTTTGAGCTTGGGTGACATAATTTATTTGGCAGTCTCAAGGTTATTAATTGTAGATAAAATGTGGTAAACTATGTGATTTATTTTAAATTAATAGAAAATATATACGATATAATGTCTCTTGTGATTACGTGGGTGACACCTGGTGAGCATAAGACGCATTAAATATTTGAACCACAAGGTTAATATTTCACTACATTGCCTTAAGAACATACTTCTGATTCTCTCAACTAAAAATTAAATGACGAGACTCGTCAAATGTTTGTCACCTGGTGAGAAAAGAGCACATAAATGCTTGATCCAGGAGAGGTTCGTTTTGTGTTTAACTCGATGACTAATTCATTCTCGGTTGTTGAACAATGATTAGTAAACAGTGTCATTTTTACACCAACTAAACATGTTTCTCTCTCAGCATTCGAGTTAAAAATATGATACAACCAACATTCCCGTCGTCATGCCGATCGCGTAATGTACAACCAACATTTTCTTGAGGATACCGATCCCTTAATGTACAACCAATAATCCCTTCGTCATACCGATCACCTAATGTCATTTATCAAAGGATTTTTGATGGATGTGTTTAAGAGTACCAAGGTGACAACTGTGCTAGTGTTGTTTTTTGAAACTTTTAATAAGTGTTGTATGTACCAAACTCATATTTTGTCAGTGAGAAAACGTATTGTGCTGTGCAGAGTTATTTATACTGCGTTATTCTATTGTAGAATCTGTATCCAGTGTTTTAAAACATCGTAATGGATCATAACATATAATCATTACCAGAATCAACTGGGTTGTTGATTTCCGGTAACAATTACTTTACGGAAGAGGCATCGCTAAGTACTGACACAGGGATATCATGCCCCGATTCTACTTGAAAGTGCCCCGAATTCCCAGTTGGTGCCTTGAAAGTTCAGAATAGAAAACTATGATCTATATCATACTGAAACGCTGAAAATTCCCGCGCCTCGAATGTTATAAGAACCTAGCGACGCCTCTGTTTTACGGTATTCGTAATGGTAGCCCCCAGTGGCACAGCGGTATGTCTGCGGACTTACAACGCTAGAAACCGGGTTTCGATACCCGTGGTGAGCAGAGCACAGATAGCCCATTGTGTAGCTTTGTGCTTAACTTCAAACAAACAAAAATCGTAATGGTGAGCGGTAATATTTAAAAAAACACCGCTTCCAATGACATTAGCTTCGATTTGACTAGAACTTCTAGACTAAACTATTTGTTCATGCCCTTAAGTTAAGCAATCGATGAACAGAAATTATTTTTTTGTACGAAACAGTTCTTAAAAGTTTGGCAATGTGAATATTACCAATGGCTTCCTTTTAAGCACCCACGTCGAATCAAAAACTCCTAAGCTTTTACTTAGTGTGGAATGCTGATTTAGGCTTCTATTGAAAATAATAATAATAATACGCATAATAGTGTGTTTGTTTGTTTGTTGTCGTTCAGTGTTTTGCAGGGAAAACAAAAATATACACTAATTTTGTTCTAAGCATTTTAACTTGAAAAATTAGTGATTCAAATAACCACCAATAAAAAGTTTGTTTGTTTTGTTGATTTTCTTGTTAAGCTACTCAGGGGCCCATCTGCGTTAGCCCTCCCTAATTTTGAAGTGATAAATCAAAGGGAAGGCAGTTAGTCAACACCTCCCGCCGCCAATTCTTGGGTTTCTCTTTACCATCGAATAGTGGGATTGACCTTCACATTATAACGCTCCACAGCTGAAAGAGGACAGGACAGGATATGTGTATATATTATATGTTTAAATATTATATAGAAATTATATTATATATAAACATTCTATGTGTCTATTGTGTCAGATAAGCTAAATATTTGCTTGCTTAATTACGCCCAAAGCTACACAGAGCTATCTGCCCACCACGGGTATCGAAACCCGGTATCTAGCGTTGTAAGTTCGCAGACATACTGCTGTGCCACAGGGGAGCTGAGCTAAAGAAATTTGTCTATTGTGCCAGATTGTTCTATGATATATGTATATGTGTTCATATATTATATGTTTAAATATTATATAAAAATTATATTATGTATAAACATTTTATGTGTTTAATGTGCGAGACGAGGTGGAATATTTTGGCTAAAGTTTGTTATAAATTGAAGAAATGTGCATAATGTGCAGGCTGAGTAGCAGAAATATGGTAATGTACCAGGTGAGATGAAGAAATGTGTTAAATGTATCATACGAGTAGGTGTGCAAAAGAAATGAGCTCCGCTGAAGTACGTGTTAGTATATTTAGAATAGCGGAAAGATGTAATGTGTTGTTAAAGGATGTGTTTGTACAAATAGAGTGCACATGGGAAGGTGAACCGTGTTGTTAAATGATGTGTTTGTGAATAGGTGTGGGAAGGTGTAACATATTGTTAAAGGATGTGTTTGTACAAATAGAGTAGGTGTGGGAAGGTGTACCGTGTTGTTAAATGATGTGTTTGTGAATAGGTGTGGGAAGGTGTAACATATTGTTAAAGGATGTGTTTGTACAAATAGAGTAGGGGTGGGAAGGTGTACCGTGTTGTTAAATGATGTGTTTGTGAATAGGTGTGGGAAGGTGTAACATATTGTT
>NW_013665658.1:4259-8099 GCF_000517525.1 Limulus polyphemus | reverse complement strand
ACATATAAATTAGGTGTGGGAAAGTGTAAGGTGTTGTTAGAGGATGTGTTTGTACACATAGAGTAGGTGTGGAAAGGTATAAAGTGTTGTTAAAGGATGTGTTTGTACATACAGAGTAGGTGTGGGAAGGTGTAAAGTGTTGTTAAAGGATGTGTTTGTACACACAGAGTAGGTGTGGGAAGGTGTAAAGTGTTGTTAAAGGATGTGTTTGTACATACAGAGTAGGTGTAGGAAGGTGTGACGTGTTGTTAAAGGATGTGTTTGTACACACAGAGTAGGTGTGGGAAGGTATAAAGTGTTGTTAAAGGATGTGTTTGTACATACAGAGTAGGCGTAGGAAGGTGTGACGTGTTGTTAAAGGATGTGTCTGTACAAATAGAGTAGGTGCAACGTGTTGTTTAGAGATGTGTTTTTACATATATAGTGGGTGTGGAAAGGTGTACCGTATTATAAAAATATGTGTTTCTGCATATAAGGTAGGTGTCGAAAGGTGTACCGTATTATAAAAATATGTGTTTGTACATATAGGGTAGGTATGGGAAGGTGTAACGTATTATAAAAATATGTGTTTGTACATATGGGGTAAGTGTGGGAAGGTGTATCTTTCAATTGCAATCTTTGAACAGCAACTTATACAAGGTAGATCTTCTGCCTGGTGTATTATTATGAAGATACTTTAATTTAAATATGAAATATAATATCTTAAAACCTAAAATACTTTAACTCACACAAGTTCAGAATAAAAGAGATATCTTAGAAAACTTGATTTATGTACAATGTTTAATATATTTATTCTTCCAAAGTCTATGTTTTGCATATAGCCTGTTACCTAGAGTGTTAAAACAATATTTTAAACGTGAGTCCCTTTGATAAAATATATATACCTTTGACAGTTGCCCAATGTTTTGAAACGTTTGGTTCTTATGAATGCTTAATGCTTGGTAATAAAGACGAAGGAAAGATAAATTGGTTATAGTAATTAATTCAATATATTTCTACTGCAACCATGATAAAAATTAAAAATTCACCCAAAACAAAACGTACTGTTGTTGTAAATCTCTGCGCGATTTCAGCTATTCACAAAACAGATCCAATAAGATAAAATTATCTTTTAATTTCATAATTAATTTAAAATTTTACAAGATATGTAGTTCTGGTTCTGAACATTTAAAACATCTATAATTTTAAAAGCAGCAGTTTTAGTGACTTAACAAAGTCTTCTATCCTAATTGTATCTAGATGTTATCACAGTCTTATCTAGTGGTTAGGGAACTCCACTAGCAATCTGCGGATCACGGATTCGAACCCCTTCACCAAACATGCTCGCCCTTTCAAACATGGATGCTTCGTAACGTGATGGTCAATCCAGATTTTCGTTGGTAAAGAATAGCCATGAGTTAACAGTGAGTGGTGTGGAATAGCTGTCTTCCCTTTAACATATCACTTGAAAATTAGGGGCGGCTAGCGCGACTTTGAGCGAACTTGAAATAAGCAGACGTAGTTTTACTGTGATTCTATTAAAATGAAAAATATCCAAGTATCAAAATGTTTTAATACGTACTTCAGAACATGATAACTGGGTGATTAATTTCCTTTCCTGCAAACAGATTAATGTACCAAATCGGTAGTTCTACCAAGAATAAGTTTTATCGTTTCAATTCTCATCTTTTCAAGTTCAAAAGACTCATTGAAATTTATGAAAGGATAAAATGCATCTTCGTTGTTCCTAAGAGATATAAGGAACGTGAAAAAACTCCTAGGTTTATCATCAACTATCTGCATACTCTCTCTTCAAATATTGATCCAAACTTCACTACATTTTTTATCTTATTTACGCACCCACTTATTCTGATAAAAACAAAGATATTATTTTGTAGTAATCATGACGTTTCTTAGCGTATTGTTTTTAAAGGTCAATTAGCGTTTTATTCTTAAAATGAATTGGTTAGTGTATTGTTATTAAAACCTCGTTCATTTTTGTATTGTTATTAAAGCTTAATGTATTGTTGTTAAAGCTCAGTTTATTAGTTTAATTCAGTTAAAGCTCTAATGGACTCCTCTTTCCTAATCTTCCAAGATGATCGAAAACATTTTCAGTTCATCCACAAACTCTGTTCAACTTTGTTAGTGTTGCCATTATTGTTGTACAACCTTGTTAATGTTGTTGTTATTACGGTACAACCTTGTTAGTGTTGCCGTTATTGTTGTACAGCCTCGGTAGTGTTGATGTTATTGTTGTACAACCTCGGTAGTTTTCCGTTATTCTTGTACAACCTTGTTAAGGAAAGGTTGTAAAGAGTCCCATTTGGACATACCGAAGGTCATCATATTTTTGAAGAGTAGTGAGGAATGTCATATTTCTCGATTGAGTGGAACATGGAGATACAGTGATGACAAGTTTCATATTTCTCAATTGAGTGGAACATGGTGATGACAAGTGTCATATTTCTCAACTGAGTGGAATATAGTGATGACAAGTGTCATATTTCTCGACTGAGTGGAACATGGTGATGACATGTGTCATATTTCTCGACTGAATGGAACATGGTGATGACAAGTGTCATATTTCTCAACTGAGTGGAACATGGTGATGACAAGTGTCATATTTCTCAACTGAGTGGAACATGGTGATGACAAGTGTCATATTTCTCAACTGAGTGGAACATGGTGATGACAAGTGTCGTATTTCTCAAATGAGTGGAACATAGTGATGACAAGTGTCATATTTCTCAAATGAGTGGAACATAGTGATGACAAGTGTCATATTTCTCAAATGAGTGGAACATAGTGATGACAAGTGTCATATTTCTCGACTGAGTGGAACATGGGGATGATAAGTATCATATTTCTCAAATGAGTGAAACATAGAGACACAGTGATGACAAGTGTCATATTTCTCGACATACTTTTGGACATGTTGGAGAGCTTTATCATCCACATTTGGTAGTTGATAGTAGCAGACTTTTCTTCCAGCACTTTTTTTTGATAATTTCAGAGACTCAAAGGTTCAGACATAGCCATCCTTAATTTATAACAGCCTGATCAGAGGGATGGTTATCGGTCAGCAATACTCGCCTCCTACATAGCTATTATTTATCGAATATGGAGATAGACTATCAAGAATTTAACGGAGTATATTAAGCAGCATATCGCGACTTGAATCCTGGACCTTATGATCTGTAGCCCACACGCTAACCACCAGACCATTGCCGACCATTTTTCAGAAAGACAGACGCCATCACAATTTAAATATGTGTTCAAGACACACCGAGAGTGCCCTACAAAATTGCTGGACTTGCTGGGTGGAATCTTAACCCTGGGAACTAATGCTGCTTTTAACATTAGGACTATGTTCCGTATTTGAAGCCCAACACTTGGTAATCTTGGATACGTTTGATGCAATTTCAGATCGCGTGCTTATCAAAACATGACAATGTAGTAGACCAACACATACTTTAACACGTATTTATTTCCTTTTTATATTAAAGTTATTTAGTTTTAAAATATGTAGGCGTTATATTTCTATTCATTTCTTACGGTGTACAGATTTGAACGTACAGTTGAAGCTATACTGATTAATGTTACTATACATGTACAATATACTGACTAATGTTACTATACTTGTACAATATACTGACTAATGTTACTATACATGTACAATATACTGACTAATGTTACCATACATGTAAAATATACTGACTAATGTTACTATACTTGTACAATATACTGACTAATGTTACTATACATGTACAATATACTGACTAATGTTACTATACATGTACAATATACTGACTAATGTTACTATACATGTACAATATACTGACTAATGTTACTATACAT
>NW_013665658.1:0-3350 GCF_000517525.1 Limulus polyphemus | reverse complement strand
TACTTGTACAATATACTGCTTAATGTTACTATACTTGTACACAGTACTTTGATTAATGTTACTATACTTGTACAATATACTGCTTAATGTTACTATACTTGTACACAGTACTTTGATTAATGTTACTATACTTGTACAATATACTGCTTAATGTTACTATACTTGTACACAGTACTTTGATTAATGTTACTATACTTGTACACAGTACTCTGATTAATGTTATTATACTCGTTCACACATTACTTTGATTAATGTTACTATACTTGTACAATATACTGCTTAATGTTACTATACTTGTACAATATACTGCTTAATGTTACTATACTTGTACACAGTACTTTGATTAATGTTACTATACTTGTACACAGTACTCTGATTAATGTTACTATACTTGTACACAGTACTCTGATTAATGTTACTATACTTGTACACAGTACTCTGATTAATTGCTTCCTCTGAAATAACAAATTTTACGTAAATTATTCAGTGTTTAAATAAATGTTTTTATCTAGGAGAAACAAATATAAATAAACACAAGTTGGTATGTTTTATTTACAAGAAAAATAACTTTAATTCAAGTAATGTGTGAACGAGTATAATAACATTAATCCAAGTAATGTGTGAACGAGTATAATAACATTAATCAGAGTACTGTGAACGAGTATAATAACCTATAGCCAGAAATATTTCATTTCCATGTTCCTATGTAATGTTGTTAAGTAACGGCCTCACAACTTAAACTGGAAACTACTGAAATATAGTTACATGGTATTATTTATCATTAGATCGCTGTATATTAGATAGATTGTGTATGTCAGGTATTAATTCGCCATGCATTTTAATGAAGACTGTCTAAGAAAGTGGTACGTGCGTACCCTGAACACATCGTTTTGGTCTGACCAGAAAGTGCAACTTACTTCCATCCATAAAAACCAGTATCACCTGTCTCATGATAAAAAACATTTTGTAACAACACAAATACACACAAAAAAATAATTA
Source organism: Limulus polyphemus (assembly GCF_000517525.1). NCBI lineage: Eukaryota > Metazoa > Arthropoda > Merostomata > Xiphosura > Limulidae > Limulus > Limulus polyphemus. Next base: position 2,351 of record NW_013665658.1, on the reverse strand, counting down.
CTTTTCAAGAGAATCACCAGAGATCTCTAAATTAACCGGTAAATAAAACCTTACATAAAATACTCGACTTTGAATTTTTTATTGTTTCTACTCAAGTGGAGCAAGCAATATATTACTACAAATGGTATTAACACAGGACTCTAAGAAACTCTACACCGAAATAATACACATAAAATTAAAGGGAGATATAGCTTATATTGACACACGAACCTGTGAAATATGTGAAATAGTTAACAACAGAGGGCAGCAGTAGCAGCACGTATCTTTGGTATTCTTCATTCCGATTGGATGATACTATACGAATGTCCTTACAGGGACGTGGATGGGTTACTTACTTCTTCGTCGATAGCTGTGCTATATTTTTGCCTAGACTGGATTATATATCGCTGGAAGAAATAAATCCCATCTGTCGCTGTAAAAGATAATCATGTGCATTCCAAGCATACGGAGGTTTATTCTTACGTTCTTTATAAGAAGGGAGACATTATATACATGCTCGTTTCGATCGATGGTGATGTATTTCACATCTGAATCCTGTACATTATCACTGTTGTAAATATCTTGAGTTATTACCTATCCTAGTTTTATCATGTTACACAGATAAATATCCTGAGTTATCAACTATCCTAGTTTTATCATGTTACACAGATAAATATCCTGCGTTATTAACTACTGCGTTATTAACTATCCTAGTTTTATCATGTTACACGGATAAATATCCTGCATTATTAAGTATCCTAGTCTATAACCTTACACGGATAAATATTCCTGCGTTATTAACTATCCTAATTTTATCACATTACACGGATAAATATTCTTCGTTAAATATATAATAACTATCCTAGTTTTATCACATTACACGGGTATATATCCTTCGTTAAAAATAAAATAGATATCCTAGTTTTATCACGTCACACGGATATATATCCTGCGTTATTAGCTATCCTAGTTTATCATGTTACACGGATATATATCTTGCGTTATTAGCTATCCCAGGTTATCATGTTACATGAATAAATAACACTGTTTCATTGCTAATGGAGATATTTCAATATTCCACAAGTAACAGCATTTAGTAGTATAGGAAATAAAGCACGAGTATTTATTAACATGGTTAGTATTAGGATGGTAGTGGTGTCTGAATACTAAACTCAATATTCTTGTTATTATTGTTACTGGAAAAATTGTTAAAATCAGTATAAGAAAACAAGAAATAGGCCTACATGGTCAATGTTTCGACTAAATATTGACCACCTATTTTAAATATTGTGTGTAAGTTTCATCATTCTCTTCATTATTTTGATACTTGTTATATTTAATTGTTATGGTCTGTCAGATGATGCAGAACGATAACAGTTATAAAACATCATTGTTTATGTTATTGGAAACTTTCATACGTTTCCTACTGAGCACATAAAATTAATAGGGACAGTAGCAGTTATAAAAAAAAGGTCTATTAGCACTGATAAAGTCCTAAAATAATGTCTGGACTATAAGGAGTTCAGGATAAATTGTAATAAGCTTTCACTGGAACGCACAGTGAGGTTATTTTCTGTTTACTACAATATCTGTACTTCATTCGTTTTATGCAACTATTAATTCTAAATGAAATTTATGAAAAAGGCTAAAGTTTAACAAAAGGCTCGAGCGGATATCATTACTTGTGACGAAGAGGAATGTAGTTCAACAAGAGTTCTATTTACATTTACTTAGGACAGAGACATTTTCAGTGTCAGCGAGACCGGGTTACATAGTGACTGAATGAGAATAAGTTTAGTCGTTATTGTGTTGGGTGGAAGAAACTCGACTTTTATTACGTAGATAAGAGTAGTAGAACTTCGGCAGCTCGCGCTGATGAACGATAAAATTTCTTTGGAAATAAGTGCTGGCATTTCCTATTATAATTTAAAAAGTTTAATCTAGTTTGTGTTTCATCAGACAATAAAGTTGTAACGTGAGGTGATTTTATGAATTGTTGACATTAATACTGTAAACATGAAGTTGTAACGTGAGGTGATTTTATGAATTGTTGACATTAATACTGTAAACATGAAGTTGTAACGTGAAGTGATTTTATCAATTGTTGACATTAATACTGTAAACATGAAGTTGTAACGTGAAGCGATTTTATCAATTGTTGACATTAATACTGTAAACATAAAGTTGTAACGTGAAGTGATTTTATCGTTGTTGACATTAATACTATAAACATAAAGTTGTAACGTGAGATGACTTTATCAATCAATTCTTAACATTAATACTATAAACACAAAGTTGTAACATGAGGTGACTATATTTATGTATATATATATATATATATATATATATATATTGTTCACAATAATACTAAT
>NW_013665657.1:1483898-1486655 GCF_000517525.1 Limulus polyphemus | reverse complement strand
AAAACATATAATGTAAACCAGACATCAAACCCTTGTAGTTATCGAACTGTATCTTGCAATGTTTGTACTGTGGTTAAAACATATAATGTAAACTAGACATCAAACCCTCGTTGTTACCGAACTGTATCTTGCAAAGTTTGTACTATGATTAAAACATATACTGTAAACTAGACATCAAACCCTCGTTGTTACCGAACTGTATCCTGCAGCGAAGAATAATTGGAACTGTACTTTGAATGTTAGCGTGTGATACAGCTACGCCATATATGCCATCACTTTTGCAATATAACCACCTCTTTGTACTGTGGGTGACCTAATGCAATTTGCAAAAATTTTCTTGCTTGAACAATCGTTCCCCGGTGGGTGAATATCAGTTTACGGGCTTACAACGCTAGATTCAGGGCTGAACTCTCCGCTGTAGAAGAGCGCAAATAGCCCATTGAGTAGCTTTGAGCTAAAACAAACAAACAATACGTAAACAATCTGTTGGGTTGTTTTAACATTGCCAAAACATTTACGCACGAGGGAAAAAACTCACCAAATCAGAATCACAGAGAAAGTAAGCTGCTGTTTGTTGTGATTCTACGAATAATTTGCATCAATATATAACATTCACGTTTTTAGATTTTTATAACGATATATATGTATATCAACTTAAAGCCTTTCTCAGGCAAGCCTGTTTCACGTTTAAACACAAAATAGTGATAATCTATATAAATATAATAGTGTTGCTTGTTGTATGTCCATGTAACTACTTCGCAGGATGTGTCTGGATCTCACCAAAATTGGTACGGAGACTCATTGGATCCATGGGGAGATATATACAAATATTTAGTTTTGCATTTTGCGTGTTGCGGTTTTTATTGGCGTTTTTGCGTTTTTTACCAATACTTCACCCCCTGTTGATGGATCTTCACCAAATTTGGCATGAAGGTTTGTTGGGTATGTGTATAAATACATGAAAACTTGCGGTTTTACATTTTGTGTTTTGCAGTTTTTATAGCCTGTTTTTTACAATTACATATAAGGGTTGCAGCTTTTCATGTCCTAAGATAATCTTTCATTAGTCATGAATGTACGTAACTTCCGTACTCCAACTAGTAAAACTATAAAACTCTATTTAACTATTGTATAAATATAACAATGTTTATATGTTTACACAGGAAGGTTTTCGTCATTGCTAGGTACAGACTGATTCCTCTCTGTCCTTTTCTCGCGAATGATGAAACGTGTTGTTTGTCTATCGTTACCTCGTTTTCTATAGTTGAAGCTCAAAATTATTCTTCAACCTGCTGTTACAATTTCACGGGATGACAAAACAAAATAGCGTGTTCTTTATGTCAATAACCCCCCCCCCCGAAGGGGTATTGAACCTATATCTAATAAAGAACAGAAAGAACATTTACAGCAGTTAATTAACTTCATCTAAGGTTATTAGTAAGCCTAATCCTTCGATTGTCATATATTTCACGAATAAAACACTTATCTAATAGATACCTAACAATTTTAATTAATTCTACTGTCATAATATCCCAGTGAGTAATCCACTGTTTACACTAAAGTCAAATTTCAAAAATATTTGTTGGCTTTGGTTTTATATATATATGCACAAAGCCGCACAATGGCAATATTCGCAAGCCGTCCCTATTTTGAACGGGTAGGCTAAAGAGAAAGCATCTACTTATTCAACAGCCTCACCTCCAACTTTTGGGCTACTATTATCTGATCGAATAGTCAAATTTAACCGTCATGCCATTCTTATATAATACACCCATTGCACCAAAGTTTGGAGAGCAGTTTTCTGGTAGCGGGACGTGAACCATAGACCCCCAAATTCACAGTTCGGTACGCAAAGCCTATAGACCACGTCCGTTCCACAGAAATTTCAATAAAACATCTGTTAAACATGATACGCAGAATTCATAATCTAAGCGGCACGAACTGCAAGAGAATCTAAATAATTGTGTTACTTCCTAACTAGAACATGCCTTGATATTATTTCATTTACTAGCCTTAAAAGTTTTACTTTTTGCATGTGGTTTTTGTCAATATCCTTTTTCCATACGCTCATTTTATTGTTTTTATTTCGTTATCTTTCCTTTTGTGTTAGTAGCTTCACATTAATGCAGTCTGAAACCAGTTTTCATGAATCAGCTTGTTTCAAAACATGGGGTTTACATTAGGCAGATTTATATTTGTTCAGGTTTCTGTACTTAAACAATAAAGAAATAAAGACTGATGAGATCACGATACTGAGAGTCGTTGAGTAAATAAACACAAGTTAACGAAATCAAGATACTGTGATATTTAATATACACCTTAGAAATTGAAACATTGATTATATAAACCAATATGTGTGTCACGCCACGTCACGCTTGATTTCTCGAAATAGGAGTCATAAGAGCCAAAATGCATTTAGCCAGATGAAGTAGGCCGATTACTGTCTGCCCATTACGATTTTAGTGACAATGATGCAAGGAGGCCGTGAGGGAATGTGTGCCGTGAAACCTTATAAGTGTAGTGAGTGTTGGTATAATAAGCTTTAAAAAGCAGTGTGGGGTCATCTAACCTAAAGCCAAGTACATAAAATTTATCATGAAAGTAAAAATATCGATTCAATTTTAAACTTAAATCGTTTCTGAAATTAAGTATTAACTGTTACATCACCAACATTTTTAATAAAAAAACAAAAGTCTTTAATCAACGGAGACTCTAACTTAAGAAATCAACAAATATTTTTCCATTTTTTTTGTCTAT
>NW_013665657.1:1465127-1482849 GCF_000517525.1 Limulus polyphemus | reverse complement strand
GTTGTTGTTGTTGTTGTTATAAAATCCCTAATAACCTCTTTAGATACTAATTACATGCCTTGCTTTGTGGAAGATAATAACTGAATTTTAACTGATTAAGTACTCGTGTGTTGAAGTTCAATTCCAGAAGTCCATAAAAAAGTGGATACGTGCCATATTTTATGGTGTTTTTTTATCCCCCATCTCGAACAAAATACCTAAAATAAAATAAACCTTATATACCGTCGGATAGTTTCCAGTTACCATACAAAACGTTACGGTAATCGAGCCAGCCAGGTCTGGGTGATGAATGCTAACACACACACATATATCTTTATAGTAAGTTGTACAAACAGATATATCAAAGCCAAATAGCGTCGCATAAATAAAGGACATACTCGAGAAAAATAAAATTAGAGTACAAACTACAAAGCGGGAACTGTCAATTGCATCCTAACAGTAGAGGTATTTGCAGAAGTAAGAACCCTACAGCTGTTGGTATGAACAGCGTAATGTAACCTAAGAGGCTCAAGTGAATATATACTAACAGTTAAAATGAGGTAAATGAAATTTGCCCTTCTAATTCCAAAAACGTAGCAAACCAAATAGTCCACTACCGATCTTAGGTGTAATTATGTAGTGAAACACATATGAAAAATTCAAAGAAAGAAATACCAATTTCCAAGGATAAGATTTAATTATCAACGTGCAGGATTAACGCAGGGGCAAATAGGGGCCTAAACCGATCTGGAAAGTATTCGAAAAATACACACAATCTCATCGATGGGCCCCAAAAAACATATTAGTACCTGGGCCACCAGTAGGCTTAATTCAGCCTTGTTCATTATCCTCAATATTTTTGTTGTTGTTGTTGTTGTTGTTTATTTTTCTATGGATTTGGAACAGCTGCCTTACCAAAAATAGCTGCAAATGAGGAATGATACTTTTGAGTGTGACCTGTTGTAGAATTGAGCACCCATAAGTTTTACTCTTAGTTTTAAAGTTATATTCCTACTTCAAAAGAGAGACTGAACAGAAATTAATTTGGTAAGCATTTATTACTGTCATGTAGGCCCTGCTGCTTTAGATACTTAAGTTGTTAGAATATGTTACACTATTTCTGTTGTATAATTTGTTACCTAGTGTCATCGTTATGTCCTATAGATAAAATGCTATTTATCTACAAGCCGGTTATTTGGAATTATATCTATATAATGAGATGTGAGGTGTAAATTGCTAGTTCGTTTTTGCTCGACAATTAACACACAACATATATTAGAAGCATATAAATACATATCGGTAAATATTATTACCTCTGCCAAACATTCTATCGTAATACCACACAAAATAAAGGAAACTCACATCCGAAATAATTATAAAAGGATAACAGTATTAACACTCGTTGGGCTACCGATTTCCCGCCATGGACAGAGCACAGATAGCCCATTGTTTGGTTTTGCGCTAAAACAAACATAAAATATAAGTAAGTGTGTCTTGTGGCTCCATCTGTTCGCATTATGGACATTTAAAACATTTTAATATAATTTTTATTTTATAAATTTTGGAATCGTTTTTTCTGAAACATCTATTTGTGTTCTCTGGATACATCATTAATATCCTCACATGTTGTATAGTTAGTTAACTGTACTACTTGACTTTGCTTCTGAACCTAGAATTTCACTTGATTAAGTGAAAAGCTACTAACAGCTAGTATTCAAAATTTTGATAAGGGTCACGTTTGAATCATTTTCAATACGTTTTTTTTTACTCTACTTCTATAATCATTACTTGAAGTACAGCCTAAAATCATATTGCAAATAGAATAGGAATGTAGCATTTTAGGTTGACTTATAGGTAGAATTGGTAGAGTCATCGACTAATGATGGGTATAAATATCATAATGTAACTTTCTTTGGGTTGAAGAGTATTTTTCTCAATAATATAGAACATTCATTTGATAACTTGACTTCATATTTCTCCAAGTAATTTAGTATGTCCTGTTCTTAATTATTTATTTTTAAAATAACGGGTTTTTCTTTTTTTCAATCCACTTTTCTAATGAAGATTTAGCAAGATTTAAGTAAGAAAGTCTGATAGCTAGTTTTTTTACGAAAGAGTTGGTTTTTCTCATCATACAGACACTTGGAATGTTTTCACCATGAAGATGGACTTTCCAACAGGCCCTCTGGTGGGGACTTAGCGTGGCCTTGTATTAGAGTACCGAACTATGGATATGAATATACATCTTTACTAGTTTGTCACTTTCAATTTGATATATGTTACATTGTTCAAAAGTAGATCTGGCTATGTGGCATTGTTAATTATATTGTTGAAAACAGAAGTGGCCACATGGCGTTTATCACTTTGTCAGTTTCTGTTTTACTACATATATATGTTATATTCTTGGAAAAGAGAAGTAACCATGTAGAATTATTACTTTGTCATTTTCTGTTTTACTACATATATATGTTATAGTCTTGGAAAAGAGAAGTGACCATATAGCATTATTACTTTGTCATTTTCTGTTTTACTACATATATATGTTATATTCTTGGAAAAGAGAAGTGACCATATAGCATTCTTACTTTGTCATTTTCTGTTTTACTACATATATATGTTATATTATTGGAAAAGAGAAGTAACCATGTAGCATTATTAGTTTGTCATTTTCTACTTTGCTATATATAAGACATATATTATTATTTTCTCAGTTTATACTTTACGATATACCTGTTATATTGTTCAAAACTAGATGTAGCCATTGTCATTTTCTACTTTGCTATATATAAGACATATATTATTATTTTCTCAGTTTGTACTTTACGATATACCTGTTATATTGTTCAAAACTAGATGTAGCCATGTAGTGATGGTAGTTTGTCGTTTTTATGTTTACCATATATATATACGTATTGATAGATATATATAAAGAAATTATACGTTTTGGAGATAAATCACAAAGTTCCTGTAGTTATCACTAATCGATAGGCTTGTTTTGGTTCTGGCTTGAAAAAGAGCGTTTGCTCGAAACGTCGACAAGAATATAAATTACAACCATAGATTTTAAGGAGATTTATTTCCAAAACTCCAATTTCTTTATTTTATCACCTTCGCATATTTCTACTTATATATATAGTTATAGTGTTAGAAAAAGGATGGGACTGTGTAACATTGTTACTTTGTTTCTAATTTATTATATATATATATAGTTATAGTGTTAGAAAGAGGATGGGACTATGTAGCATTGTTACTTTGTTTCTTATTTTATTATATATATATATATATATAGTTATAGTGTTGAAAAGTGGATGTGACTGAATATCATTATTAGTTTGTTAGGTTCTATTTTTCTAGCAGAATAAAAGACAGGTGAAGGTAGTAGATTCGGTGTAATAAGAAGACTTTGAGAATTTTATTGGTTTTGAGTATTTTTCCTCTATATTTACATCAAATGATTGAACCCAACCACTCCATCATACCAGCTACACAACTAAAACCAGGAATTATCTATTCTTATTCTGATCGAGTCACCATAATTTCCGAGTTCAATCAACACTGATATCTTATAATGTTTTCCGTGACGTGATTAACGTTCGATATTTTGGTAAAAGGTAAATTACTTTCTTCTTTTTCAAAGAAGCAGCTTTCGTTGCCTTTTGCCCATTACAAGCGCGAACATTGAGGCTGTCAACCGTGGTGGATAAAACGCTTATTCCGGAGCTGAAATCATTGTAGGTTAATGATGAATCATGAAGAAAAACACACGTTTTGAAAATCTACAGTAGAGTCACGTGCATTCTGCATATAAGAGAAGCTTGTCTATTGTTCAGAATTACACTGGAGTTCCTTTGCTGCTTCTAATAATCATTCCATACACAATGTATTAGTAATTATCAATAGCACAAATGCCGCATTTACAACCCCTGTAAAATGGTAATGTATGTTTAACTGTCCCCTAACCATCTGCAATTAAAGGTTTATTAAGTTGGAAACACAGTCCCACCATAGAGATCTGCTCAGCATACAGAATTTCTCATTAGTCTTAGTCCTTAACGTCGTTAATTCGGAAAAGAACATCGACGAAAACCACGCAGGTGAAAGTTATTTATAAAGGAAGTTGATAAATTATTTTCAAATTATATTATATATATATGTATCTCATTAATTGTTCTCTAGTTTCTATTAAGAATTATTCGTGCTATTAATTCTTCAGTTCACGTATTGCGGAATTTGATTATATGAAGTGAGTAATTGAACTGCTTTTGGTTAAATTTAAGAAACTGATCACGGTTCAGTCATTTTCATCATGCAGGTGATGCTGAATCAGTTTCAGCGCCACCTACATGAGAAGGTAGAATAACCCAGGATTTCCGATGTTCCCACAACTCTATATTTTAGTTTATGTTTTTTTCAAATATTTAAATGATAGAACAAACTGCATGTTTAAAATTGGCCTGAAGAAATTATTAAGTAAATTATACGTAACAAAATGAAACGATAATTATAAAAGGCCTAAGAAAAGCAATTTAGCTCAAATTAAATTAAAACAAATATAATATTCATTCTTATAATGCTCCGAGCATAGAACGCGGAAGGCACCTCCAAATTAAGAAACCCTGTAAAAAATAAATAAATAATTAGGAATAAATTTTCTTTTTTTTCCTTATAAACTTAAAAGAACACAGGGATCGCACATCGTATTCTTAAGATTTTATTACTACCACAATATTTCAGTAAACTTTTCAAGAATATGAGAAACTTGAAGCTTTAGGTAAAAATGTGATAAAAAAAAAGATGACTAGAAAGCCATTAAGAAGGAGAATATGGCATTACAAACTCGGGTAATTTGACTGTAGGATTTAACATTTTACAGTTATTAGTCTGTACGTGTCTTTACGTTTCAACAATGTTTTACATCTTCAAAAACAGCCAAAGCATACTAAAGAAGATGTGACTTAAAAAATGTAATGTAAAAAACTGGTGAAACTTGATCCCCTTTCTATATATTAATGCTATTGCTTGTCCCACTCACAATAAAAAAATGGGGGTCAAGTATTCCCCAATATTGTCTTGTTTAGATTACCTGCTTTTAAACTACACCATTACAGAGTTTACCATTTTATATAACTTGGTTCTTTGTTTTATATTACAGCTTTATATGGCTGATTGCTTTATTCTAATCTGGCTGTTTTTCGACATATAAAATGTTTTGATCAGATATCGCAACTTTGTGTTTTGATTACAATTTTCAAAAACACAAAACCTGAATTTTGTGAAACTATATGCTTTATTACATGTTGCAGTTTTTAAATGTTTCCGTATTATGCATGTCACATGTTACATAATTATAAAATTTCCAAAAAAATAAAAAATCCTAGCTAAAATGAAATTTGAGCCTACACTAACAGATAGCACTGGAACATGGATGTTTAATCTTTGCCTTCCAAATCACCCTTTGACTTCGGTTTTTTCACCTTAATCGCTAAAGATATTCTTCAAATCAGATCACGTTTATGTCTCTAGAGCTGTGTGATATATCACCCATTAGAAAAGTACTAAAGATGTTTTTTTTTCTAATTACTATACGCTACAGATATCAAACCTGCTGTATTCATTAGTTCAAATTAATGTCCACCTGTATATTGTTTGTTTTGTGTGTGTGTGTGTGTGTGAAAGCGCCACTTTGTTCACATTGAGAAAAACTAAGAGACAAACAATAATTGTTGATATAAAAAGATTGTCTAGATATGTTCAGCAATATAAGAGCATTGGTATTTTAGTATTAGGAAATACCTCATATTTGACTAAAAGTCTGGCCCACTTTATAAAGTAACAGTGTCTTATTTCACCTTTTATTCTAATAACTAGACTGGACTGACTACCGTGCGTCTATAAATTGTTTGTACATGGGAATTAATAGTTTTATTCGTTTATGAGTCCTATCAGACAAACTATTCAATGTTTAAAAGTTTTCAATGCTTTACATACAAAAAAGTCAGATTTTTTATGACATATATTGCTTATTTAGTAAAACTATTTTATAAAATAAATACGTTTTATTTTTTCTTGATTAAAACCTACTTTTAAAACTGGAAAAGAACAAAAGGACAAATGATAAAAACGGCAGTAATTTTTACCACTTTTTGAGTGCGTAGTTAGCATAATTTATAACAGATATAATACATGTTAAATATTATCCTAAAATTAAGTATAAGTAAGATTCCACTCGAAGCTGCCGGATTCGAATCTCTGTTACCAGGGGAAGCTATTAACACAGATGCAGTATGTTACACCACTCCCTCATTTTATATCCCCCATCCCCCACTCCTAAGCCTTTAACTTAGTGGCTATGAATAACATTGGCTATTACAATTGTCAAAAAATACTTACAAACATTATTGATATATGTGCTACAGGTTTTAAACCATCAGTACTTCTTAGCCAGGATAGTGTGCAGCTGCTGTTTTAATTTGATGTAAGAATGCTTAGACCTGCTTAGAATAAGAATAGTGGCTTTCCAACTTTTGGAACAGCTGTGGTAATACCCCAGATATGGCTAAAAGTTCGGTCCTGTATATGGAAATTACGTGAACCTTACTCCATCCTTCTGACTTAAGTGAAGTTACTACCGTGTCTCTAGATTTTACGTGAATTATTAAACAGCAGTAGTAATAAATTCTCTCATTATCCTTTAGCAGTAGGGAGTAATTTTACATTTACTATTCTACATCATTAGGAGTGACTTCACTTGTCTCTACTTTTCAATAGTAAGGAGTAATTTTACACTTGTTGTTCTGCTCCAGTTGGAGTAACTTCACTTGTTTTTGCGCTTCACTAGTAGAGAGTAATTTTGTTTAAATGATTCGACAGAAGTGGGATTGTCTTAACTGTTATGACTTCTCACAACCATAAATCTATAGCTGTAGGAGGTAATTGTGTCGTTATTATTTTATAACACCAGAACGTAACTTTACTGCATTAGGCGACAGACTTACAATAGGTACTTTACAGTATTCTACTTAAGTAGTTATCTAATATACTTTGAAATCATGGTATTTTTGATCAAGACATTAGGTTTTTCTTTACGTAACGACTTTATGTCGTGTCACGGTTTTAAACGCCAATAGCCAGTGATGCAATGAAACATGTAAGCCTAATAAAGTTGTACTTTCTTCTGTCATACTGTCTGATATGTGTATGTTTATACGGATAGAATCATCTTCAAAGATATAAATAAAAAAAGGAAAACTACTTCAAGAGATAAGCCTCAGTTTTACAATAATGATTAATACTGAAGATAATTAACATAAGCTATCATCGGGTGTTTGATTCTTCCAAACATTTAATAGTATAACACTTATACATGAGATTTAACTTATTTTATGCGTGGGTATACACTGACAAGCTTCTTATTGCATTCGATTCTCAATCCTTTGAAAGTTCCAACCTGGTTTGAAAATTGTTCTAGAGTTCTTCTGATAAACATGTGAAAAAAGACGTTTCTTATGGTTGGTATACATATATATATATATATACTTAAAGGATTGTATTCATAAATCTCAGCTTCTATACGAAACTTATGATCGTATATATGCCTTTATGGTGATCCATCAAGTCTCAGTTGACATGAATGGACGGCCTAAACCAGCTGGATTTCTTATCGTTTGATTGTAATCATGTGCTCGGCTAGCCGCGGCCTGACAATCCAGGGAGAAGCCCCTCGACTTAGACCGTATATCTTGCGAGGAAGGTTGGGGCTTATCTGTTTCGACGTAAGCATTTGTGCCCACGAGATATGACTGTTTTCTGGCGTGTCACCGATAACATTACTGTAGACAGCGAAACTCTTTAAGCAATTCACTAACATAATAACGGCAACAATATAACTTCGTGAAAACTTGTATCCTGTTCTGTAAAGTGTTTTTACAAACCGACACTTGATATGTCCGAATGCTATTGCTTAATACTGTAAAATATGTACCAGTTTAAAATATTTGCTACTTTCAGTTGCAAGATAAGCTTTTGTTTTCTTCTGCTATGGTACTTTATTCTAACTTGTATCCTGTTCTGTAAAGTGTTTTTACAAACCGACACTTGATATATCCGAATGCTATTGCTTAATACTGTAAAATATGTACCAGTTTAAAATATTTGCTACTTTCAGTTGCAAGATAAGCTTTTGTTTTCTTCTGCTATGGTACTTTATTCTAATAAGATAAATGGTTTGTTCTATTATTGCACTAAAGTCACTTTCGTCTCTTGTACGCCTAAAGTAATACGTTAGTTTGTTCGTTCAGTCACTCAGTAGTAGTTTCAATATTTCATCTTAATTTAAGAAGTCCTCAATTAGTCTGTTAGTTTAACTAATAATTGAAGTAATTAGATAATTTATTTTTTTCCTTTCTTCCAATTTAGTTCAAGGATTAATAATTACTGACGTTACCACATATTAATTGTTTTAGTTACTTGTTACCCTCGCCCTGCGAGGTTATTGCAATCGGGTCCGTGTGTCTTTGTTTCCGCGCGCGTATCTCGAAAATTAATAAACCGACGTACACGCAAATTTTACCCAAGATGGTAAGTCAGTATGAAACAGTCCTCCCCAAATTTGGATCCGGATAACTTTGAAGCGTTTTTTTTATAATGGAAAGATAGGTCACTTTCGCGGTTTTGGGTTAATAACTTTGTAAATTGTGATCGGATTTATACCAAATTTCGTAGGCACATTAAGGTTTAAGCTCTTCATCACACAACAAATAATTATCCGGATCTGAGAACGATTTTCTGAGTTTTCGAAGGTGAAATTTTGCGTTATCCAATATAAACGCATGTAATCTCAAAAAAGGAGCGGTGGGACGAGGGTATGCAATCTATCTGATTGCTCTTCTTTTAACAGTAATACACGTGAGACGATAACCAATCAGTTGGTCTACATAATATCTTCTTACTTAAGTAAACAATAACTTAAGTTTTTCGGTCATTTAATTTAGTCTCGGTTTTGTCTCTAGTAATCTGGTAATTATTGAAGTTACTGTTTCCACGTATTTTTTGTCTTGTAACAGACATATATACAATATTTAAAACCATGAACATTGCTGTGGATAGATAGTTTAAAGAAATCTCAATGTATTTAATGATGTTTTGTGACACTTTACCATTTACTCGTAGTTGGGAACTTTTTTAACTCTTTAAAACCATGTGACTATTTATAGAAAACATTGTGTTCGGATACCTTCTGAACCTCATTCCTTGTAAACATTATACACTCGAATATATTCTGTTACAAACCTAATGATATATGTTGGATATACAAGACTGTTTATTATTTAGTTCATTTAGTGATCTAATATTTAATAATTATTTAGTTTTCATAACATGAGTGTTAAATGTAATTATTTTAAAGGCGATGGTTAGGAAAAACTTGTTACGTAACTCGGTAAGAGTCGTACATTGTGTGTGTGTATTTCAATAGTTGTAACTTGACGTCATGTTACTCGAACCTTCTGTATTTTTCTCGATGCCTTAAGTGAGTTTTGCTACATCATAGCGTTTCGTAGTTTGTAGAAAGCTCTAGGTCTCAGTTGGGCAATATATATATATAGGCGACCAAGTGAGCGCAAGTTAAGTCAGAAAACGTTAGGTTAGTGAAAGTGAAGTTAGGCTGTTTGATTGTTAGTTTAGCAGTAACGGCCAAAATTAAAAGTGAGTTTCCCAGTGGTGTTGTAATAACAGAGTTAAAGGAGAATAATTTGTCTTGTCAAAGGGTGTTCTAAAGTATTTGAACCCGTTTGTGTGGACTTGGACGAAAAGGAGACAATTATTTAAAGTTCTAGATATGACTGTGGTAACCTAGGGGGTAACATTAGTGAATCTATCCTAGATTGTGCAGTAAGAAACAGAGTAGAGAAAAATAATTCGTCTTGTCAGTTGAGTTCTAAAGTAACTGAACTAGCCTGTGTGGACTTTTGACAAGAAAAGAGAATTATTTAAAGCATAAGATACAACTTTGATAACCAATAGTGAAACAAACTTTTGTACATACGTTTGACTTGTTTTGAATATATTATTTTATAACAAGTGGATTGTGTGCTGTCCGTTTATTATTGACATTTATCGCCAACAAGTCACAGGCACCTACTGTAAAGAATCTGACCTCTACATACATAGAAACTTAACAATATATCTATGTATTGATAGATAAGGAAAGTTGATTAACTTTCTTGACAAACTGTCTTGATTCGTTGTATTTTTCAAATTTAAAAAGAAAATAAAACTCGTGACCCAGAATGACTCTCTTTGAAATCGTCTTTACCGCCCAAAGTGCAGAACTGTATAAATAAGCTTTTAACGCCTTTCATTATGCGAAAGCAGTTCGTGGTTAAGTGCAGTGCTGTAAAGCTTTTCAGAAAACTATGTGCACTAGGATTAAGGTCTGTGAAAACTTTTGACTCTAAAACTTTATTTGCAAGGTTATATATATCCACGTGTTTATATATGTATGTGATTTTATTCTAGAGGGATCTTCACTATATAGTCATAAAACTGGAGAGCGGCGTGCACGTTCTTTTAAGAACGTATCTGAAAAGAAATTTTCTTGAATATAACCTACCAGCCAGTAATGCATGAAGAATGGTATCGCAATACTTCGAGCGTGCGTTTGTCGTGTTTGTGAAGCTACCATCGTCGGTAAACTTTTCAACTCGATGGCTTTCCATATGTGTCTATCTCCATTTGTTTAAATTACTTTGTGCTCTACGAATTCAAGGCAGAGAACCTCTATTTTCTGCCCTTCTGTCGAGGCCGTCGCTTCTACAAAGAGCTAAATGTAAGCTAAGTAACGCGTCCAGTCTAATGGGATGGAGTTAAGTACGATACTAAATTCTGTTAACGCATTACAAACCCAATACATCACCCTCTCCTCTTCACCATCACTTTCATAAAGTATTAAAGAAGTAGAACTTAGAGATGATACAATGGATGAATCGGCAGATTTACCATCTCCCCCCCCCCTTCCTTTCCTATCTCTTTCTCTCAAAACTCTCTATTAATGGACTCTTCAGTTTTCCTACTCATCAACTTTTACTTCAAAAGGCAGCAGGCTGACTCTTTTAAGAAAACAAAACACCACCGGTGTGGATATATTTCAAGGCTGTGATGAAAACTTCATTTTTACACGTCTGTGAATAACATTGGTAGTTTCTATAAGTATAAAACACCTTTTTGTGTGAGTAAACCTTAGAGATGAACAAAGGAAGTACGGATACAATATAGAAACGCAGCATGTGTCAACAATTTTACAGTTAAGTTCAAAATGTATTTTGAAATGTAGTACATTAGCGAATTTCAGTTCCTGCAGTATATGTCAAATTATTATTTGAACAATGTATAATTTAGATTCCCATTAATTTCATGTTATACACCAGAATACTTTAGAATAAACAGCACATTACAATACTTTACTTTCTAAAAACAACAACAACAACATGATTGAAGCGTAATAAGCAGTAAGAAATGTAAACTGTTTTTGACCTCTACTCGCAAAATTCTCTTTTCTCTTACCACATCCGGTAATAATAATTCTTTACACGCTTCCTCTCCTCACTTCCCATGAGCTAACGTGCTTTAATACCTCTAAGCGTCGCAGAAAGTAAGCCGTGGTACCTCTCAATGTACTTTCATGGTTTCATTGAGACTCAGTTTTTTGTTCTCATCTGGTTAACCATCATGACTTTTGACCTGTCTATATGAGCATTAGGATAACCATCATCGTATAGCTGAATGGTAACCTGACAACTGCCCCCTGGACAATTAATATTATTTAATATAACTGACTAAAATAGAGAAAAAACACATCTTCCTTGTATTTCATAGGAGAATGAATTATCTAAAACCTGTTTAAGTAGGAGAAAACAACACAGGTTTCATGTTAAATTTTATTTATTGTAATAAAATAAAAACGACGAACTATACAAAGTTATGTAACGTAGGTACATTTTTAAGTAGGAGAAAACAACACAGGTTTCATGTTAAATTTTATTTATTGTAATAAAATAAAAACGACGAACTATACAAAGTTATATAACGTAGGTACGTGTTTAAGTAGGAGAAAATAACACAAGTTTCATGTTAAATTTTATTTATTGTAATGAAATAAAAACGACGAACTATACAAAGTTATATAACGTAGGTACGTGTTTAAGTTGAAGAAAATAACACAGGTTTCATGTTAAATTTTATTTATTGTAATGAAATAAAAACGACAAACTATACAAAGTTATATAACGTAGGTACGTGTTTAAGTAGAAGAAAATAACACAGGTTTCATGTTAAATTTTGTTTATTGTAGTAAAATAATAGTGTTAAACTATACAAAGTTATATAACGTAAGTTCACCAGAACTGTAAGTTATGAGGTATTCCTCTAAAAACGTCCAACAAATTGTGCTTTTGAAAATATTATACAATGTTTGTTATCCCATATATGGATGCGGTTTTCCAGGGGGCATTTGTCCGGGGAGCAGTTGTCCTACAAACATTCCGAATATTTCATTCCTTTACATATGTCTGAGAGTCATAATATACCACTCTCTATTGCATGCACCATGCGATCACGCATAATAACGAATAAAATATATTTTTTATGCTAGATAACAGCACAAAATACTTTATTAAAAATATGGTTATTATTTATGCTCAAAGGTAAATGAGATGAAGCTATTTTAAATCACATTAGAGTTTGTGTATTTACTTTCACTTTCTAAAAAGAAAACAATAAATGGCAGGTTAAGGTACTTTTTTCTTGTTTAGATAAATATCACTCAGTGTATATAACCGATCTTGCCTGTAAATATTGTCTTATTTCGTTGAAAGCAAATTACGCTCCATTTTTAGTATACAACACATAACGACTGACATCTTAATTTAATACAAACCTTTGTGGGGCCCAGACTAAAGAGAGGGGTAATGTGAACTATTTTTTGTATTTAAACATTTAATTATTTTGTTCAAATTAAAATTAATAGATTTTAGAATGTCATTTCACATTTTGTTGTTGTGATAACGATTGTTTCTAAGCTAGAAATTCGACAATTTGTAATACGTAAAACGTGTGTAACTAAATTTTCTGAAGATATAAAGCTAGCCTACACGAAACGTAGTTCAAATGACTACAATGTAAGAGCTTTGATGTATTGTACCTGTTTGTTTGAAGTTAACCACAAAGCTACACAATGTGCTATCTGTGCTCTGCCAACCACGGGTATCGAAACCCGGTTTCTAGTGTTGTAAGTCTGCAGACATACCGCTGTGCCACTGAGGGGGAGAATATTGTACCTTTCTGTACTGTTTTAAGGCGTACCATCGTTTTCCGTTTGAAGATATACTTTCTTGCAAGAGAAATATCGAATCATCAAGATCCCATGATAGACGATAGTTAGTTAAACGCATGTTCATACTCAATATTAATTACGAATAACTACTATATTATTGACCTCAAATATATCTAGCATAAAATAAAACTTTTTTTCAAACTATAACTTATTATAAGTTAAACGCCCTAGATTAACGAATAATTAGTCAACGTTTGTCAATGCTTTAAACACAATAAATAAAGCTATATTTCTGTTTTTGACGTCGACATTTTGCAAAGTATAAATACAAAACTAATAATTCTTTACAAAATAAATCTAACATTTGAAACACGGAACCTGAAAACATTAGAATGTGTACATATGTTTCTCTAACAACGAACTGATTTAAACCTTCTTCTGGGTTGGTTAATTTACCAGTGGTGTTATTATCCTGTGTTGGTTAATATAACATTGGCTTTGTTCTCCTGCGTTAGTTAATACAATATTAGCTTTATTCTCGTGGTTGGTAAGTGTAATAGCGACTTTATTATATTGATTTGGTACTTGTAACAATAGTTTAATTCCCCTGGGTTAGTTGATACAATATTAGCTTTATTCTCGTGGTTGGTAAGTATAATAGCGACTTTATTATATTGATTTGGTACTTGTAACAATAGTTTAATTCCCCTGGGTTAGTTGATACAATATTAGCTTTATTCTCGTGGTTGGTAAGTATAATAGCGACTTTATTAATAGAGTATAACAATAGTTTAATTCCCCTGGGTTAGTTGATACAATATTAGCTTTATTTTCCTAGATTATTGTAATAATAGAGTTATTCGCATGGGTTGATTAATATGACAGCAGCGTTATTCCCCTAGGCTGTTTAATGTAAAAGCAGTTACAGAGTTATTCTCCTGGATAGTGTTAACTTTGCAGTATAGCGTTATTCTACTGGTTTTGGTAATACAACAATGGAATTATTCTCCTTGGCTGTAATAGAAGATTTGTTTTTTGGATTGTTTAAAATAATAGCAGTTATTTTTCTGGGTTGATGAATACAACATTATAGTGTTATTCTCCCAGACTGACTAATTTATAAATAACATTATTCTTCTAAGTTGCTTAATATAACAGTAGCATAATTAAGCTTTTCCTTTCGATACCTCGTGACTTGGCTATAAAATGATCGAATTTCCTTTTAGTTTTTAGGATTTTTGGTTTTCAGAACTTGGTTAAATGAATTAATGTTCCTTCAAGTGAATAAGAAATGACATGCGCGTCTTTAATAACAATCCAACTCATGAAGGCGCAGTGAAGGACAGACTTTGGGAACAGTGTTACCGAAATTCTCTGAGGGATACAACTTCAAGTTCTTTTCGGCAAAGTCTAGATGGATGTCACTTGATATGAAGCATTTCATCAATACAGTGCAAACTCTCTATGCAGTGAGCATGCATGGGACCTGCTAATGTATACATACATGCAATAAGAATATATATACGAACGTGTGTGTGTTTATATACATTATCTCGTGAAGCTTTTATGTTGTTGTTTAGTTTTAACAGTTCGAAACGAATTCATCAAAAAGCCATTTGTCTTTATTGAAGCACGAGCTTTTGAGTACTGGCAGCAAAGTTGATATAAAGATTACCACAGAGATGCTGATGAAGTAACAGAGTCTGTTAAAATGAGAAACGTTGTCTGTTGAGTTTGATTTTTGAAAAGATTCCGGTGAGGCACTTATTGTAATGCACACAAAAGGATCTCTGCCGTTATTCTATGGCAATCGTCATGATTCATTAGATTGACTAGAATTTCGTTTGTTTGTTTTTAAGAGAAAAGCTACACAATGGGCTATTGTATACGGCATCGAACCTCGATTGTTTAATGTTATAAACGCGCACATTTACCGCTGAG
The DNA here is from genome assembly GCF_000517525.1 of Limulus polyphemus. NCBI lineage: Eukaryota > Metazoa > Arthropoda > Merostomata > Xiphosura > Limulidae > Limulus > Limulus polyphemus. Next base: position 1,467,602 of record NW_013665657.1, on the reverse strand, counting down.
ATACTACTGCAGATCGACTATAAAGTATAAAAAAAATTTTGTTGTTATTTAAGTCATTTATCATATCCTCTGCTGAATAAAATATAAATAAAAAGCCTTTCATATTTCTTTGTTCTTTATTAAACAAAACAGCTGTCACAATTAAAATACAAGTAAATAACAACAAATTTCCATAACATAAAATTACAAAAGTGTGTTTTCGGTTTTTGAAAAACGAACCTCTGTAACCAACTACACTAATAATGATCTTATTATCCAGCAAGTATCATTCTTTGGAATGCCTCTGGACTTAGCAACTTTCCATAACATAGAATTACAAAAGTATGTTTTCGGTTTTTGAAAAACGAACCTCTGTAATCAACTACACTAATAATGATCTTATTATCCAGCAAGTATCATTCTTTGGAATGCCTCTGGACTTAGCAAATTTCCATATAAACAATTTCAAGTAACTTAAGTATTACAAATCTGTATATTTCAATTTATTATATGTATTTGTTTAGAAAGGTACACGTTGCTCCGGTATGATAAATGTCGATCCGCTTTATTTAATCCACGATGAAGCGGAAAATTCCTTTCCTTTGGGAAATTCGCAGGAGAGTTTGCCCAGGCAATTTTTAGCAACAACTCGCGTGCTTTGCCACTGCTAAAGGTATTCAAGATTACTTGAACGGTATGATAGTGCAAATCCAACCAAATTAGTTCACAACGCACCATCTAGCCCCAGGGAAATGAGCAGACTAATTTGTAAAACACACTATTTCCCAGTCTATTTTCTGGGCCTTGATCGGTGCAATTAGAAAAGAGATGAGAGAAGACGTATGGAGATGGATTGGGTAATTGTATATGGAGTTTTAACTAACCTTTTTACACTCAGTACTGTATAGAATAAGTTGGATCACACACGAAGTAAAGATTTAACATTTCACACGTCATAACTGAGAACTGAGGACTTGCGTGTTTAATGGATTCTTTAGCTAAAACATAATATTCTGCAAGAGGATGTGCGTTTTGTTTCGGTATGTATGTTTGTCGGTAAATGTACGATTCAGATAAATTAATCACAAAGTCTTTCTTGATTTTTTACTTGTACGATAACACTGATTTAACTGGGTTGAATATTTTCTTTATATTTAAACCATTGATTACTCTAAATATTTTCGGGTATTTGTTTCAAATAAAGAATATATAAAATAATATGTGTTAACGAGGATGCAGCTAAGGGATATGTTTCAAGAGTCATGAGATCATATAGCTAAGTATTACTTGAACTATATTACTAAGTATTACTTTCTTTTAGTGATATATTATAGGATATGTTTCAGGAGTGATAAGCTATGACATTTTTCAAGGGTGGCATCTTTATATATAGCTAATTAGTACGTGCGCCTAGTTACATAATTATGGGATATCTTTCAGGAGAGATATGTTTATAAGACATACTTTCAAGAGTGTTATGCTATACTTAGATGATTAATTTTCGAGGATATTGTTGCTAGGTTACTAACCTTCAGGGACGATATTATTACAAATATTGTAACTAGGCGGTTAACTTCCAGGGATGATATTGTTAGAAATGGTATGATTAGGTAAAACACATCAGATATACATGTGTAAGAAAAATAGTTTTTGGCTAAACCTAAGAGAAACAGCTAAGATTTAACACGTTATAGTAAAGGAAAATATGACTGGGATTAAGTTGGATTGGGACGCTAGGAAGTGATTTGGAGAGCTATGATTAGGTGGAAGCGTAAACATTCAATTATATTAATTTTATATCGACAATATAACCTTGTCTCTTAAAATTATAACATTATAACATAATTGCCCAATATAATATTTAGGATATGTAACAATAAGATCAAATATCACATTCACGTACACATTTTCCAGGAGAAGATTAAACGCTTTCAACACTACAAATTGGAGGCTTTCTGCTACTTTACATAATAACAGGTAGCAATTGAAATAGCATTGGTCGTTAAGTTGCCCATTGAATAAGCGGTAAGTTTACGGACTTATAATGCTACAAGTCGGGGTTCGATTCCCCGTGGTAGACAGAGCGCAGAAAGCTCATTACGTAGCTTTGCGCTAAATCAAAGCAAACAATTAGTAGGTGGAGCTCCCTGTCACTACGAGTGTCATTTTTAGACGAACAAAAACCAATGATGACCGAAAAAAATTAACAAGGCCCCAGCCGATTAATCGAAGATAAATTTTCTAGTTGTAACATACTTATAAACATATATCTGTATCTGGTACAATTTCTGTAGAGAACTGTATTTTAAGTAACGTTAAAATTAAAATTCCGCCATCTTCCTCTCACAATCGGTTGGTCGAAAGAAAGTCCATCTCATTTCTGTAGTGGGAAGACCTAAAAATCAGCGCACATTACACTAATACATATTTGTTTGTTTTTGAATTTCGTCCGGCAAAACGCTTACCCCGAGAGCTATCTGCGCTAGCCGTCTCTAA
>NW_013665657.1:1447664-1464127 GCF_000517525.1 Limulus polyphemus | reverse complement strand
GGGGGCAACAATGTAGGTTTTTAGAGAAATGTCTCCCCCCTTCCAGAGGTTCAACAGTAAGTCTGTAGAATTACGACGCTAAAATTCAGGTTTTGATACCCGTGATGAGTAGAGCACTGGTATCTCATTGTGTAGTTTTGTGCTTTACATCAACCAAAGAAAATAGACATTGAGAAATGTATATGTATATTATATATATATATATATATGTATATGTCGTTGTTAACTTCTATAAACGTATAAGAAAAGATGAACAAAAATTAAATGAAATAGATTTTCGATACTGAATCTGCATTTTTATGATATAACGCGTTCTAGACAGTATTCATGAATCACTGTGAAAAACACATAATTTTAGTTTATTTAGTTTATTTTATATCTCCTATCAATTGCATTTTTCTTTATAACTGACCCTCCCTCAGCTTAAAATAACGACTTTCTGATCTTTCAAATCCGAATAAGTCTGATAAATGGCCTCAAAATGAGTGCCACTAGTCGACAAGGCTTATCAGGGCCATATTTTCCAAAGTAAATCGGCTTTGGCTTTGTTGGTAGACCACAAAAAGTGACATTATACTAAGTCTTAAATATATAAAGTGACTAACTGACGCACTGACTTCTGGGAACTCTGGAAAAGCTGATATCACAGTAATATAAGTATAAATTAGGAATTACGTACATGTTTGTTTGTTTGTACCCAATGGGCTATCTGTGCTGTGCCCGCCATGGCTATAGAAACCGATTTTTATTGTCGTAAGTCTGCAGACATACAACTAAGCCACCGGGGTGTTTGTATATATATATTTCACCAAGAAATTTTTGTAACGTATAAAATTAGTGAATTTAAATATTAACTAAGGTATAAAATAATGTATAATGTTTTGCAAGTTGTACAAATTCTAGCAGATGGTTAGTTAGTAAACAGTTTTCACATAATGTTTTCACATTCTCATTGATTTGTCAGGTGTGATTAGCTCATTTTAACACCATGTTACAATACTTGGTTTCAATTTAAAGAACAAGAACAGAATGTTTATGATGAGAAGTAGTCTGCATTTATTGTTTTCTTTTCAGTAATTTGAGGGTCACGGGTTTGAATCCCCGTCCCAATAAACATTCTCGCCCTTTCAGCCATGGGGCGTTATAATATGACGGTCAATCCCTCTAGTCTTTCACTGCTAAATTAGGGACGGCATTTGTAGCTTTGCGCGAAATTCAAAACAAACAAAACAAACCTATTTTCACTAATTAGTCATCAACTGTATATATGTGTTGGTATGTCCTTCATAAATATCATAAATCCGTTCATGTAGTAGTTTCAATATTTTACACACTTCTAAAACTGAAAATATGACCAGAGTTAGAAATGTTTAATAAAAATTTTATTTTTGGCCGACTGCCAAAATTAAAAGACTTGCATGTTTCGATAGCTTCAGCTACCTCCATTACAGCTGATGGTGACAGTGTAAAGCTAATGAAACATGTAGAGTCCTTTAGTTTTTGGCCGTAGGCCAGATAAATTTGTTATTATACATTTTAAACGTTGGTCATATTTTTAATTTTATCCACTAGTTTCCTTGACTGAATTTTCGTATTATACAACTTTTATAAAGGCATATCTAGAAGCATTGTAATTAACGAAACTCGTTCACACTTATCTTACCATAAGGATAACCGTTAGCGAAAGCATTAAAACAAGCACGATCTCAATTTAACATATGGTCAGTTGCTTGTGTACACTTTCGTTGTTAAGGCTGCAATGTGAGCTTACCTGTGCCCATTTAATGAATCAAACCCTAAATTTTAGCATCATAAGTCCTCAAAGCATACCACTGAGCCAGTGGGGGAAGGGGGGCAAAAGACTGTTGTTAAACCAAAAGCTGCAAAATGAGTTATTTGTAATGTGTCAACTGTAGAAATCAAACCCCAAATTTTAGCGTTATAAGCCCTCATGCCTGCTGCTGAGCAGCCGGGGGTGGTGGAATGCCTCGATTTATTTACGTGTTAGGTTTACAATCAATCTTCAAGATACTTACAATTAATTACCCTTCTCCATCATTGCATGAAAAATCCCTATTTACAACCTTACTTTCACATACACTTTTTTTATAGCATCTTCTCTGAAGATCAGCAAGGACACCTGTCTTTTTAAACACAATATCCACTTCTTTTTCTTCTCTTTGAGTTAACACCCTACTATTTTATATCCTTAGAACTACATGAAACTTTTCAACAGCACCTGAAATTGTATCTAATGTATGTAACACCGTATAATTTACAGTTAAGGCTTACTGCCATATTACCATGTCATGTGTATATATTAAGGTGTTATCAATAAAACCTCGGCCGTTTTTTCTTGTCCCTGAAGTGTTCTTGTTCCGCTAAATAGCTACTTGATTTTGACAAAGCTCAGTCATTCTTAAAAAATTATCTACAACATATTTTGCTAGAAGCAATACATCAAGTCCTTTATACAGTGCTATATATCAAGTAGCCAGAGCATAGTATTTCTTATCGTTTCAACCTAGTTAGTGAACAAGCATTCTACAGAAGAGGTTTTAGTACTTCTTTGTTGAAGTGATCCTCACCCCCCAGCCATTCATACTCACCCCCTCACACACACACACACACACACCACATACCTGCATAAACAGAAACGGCAACAGGTATTAATCCGAGGCAGGTGATAACTAAACATTAACAAATCGAACTGAAAGGGTCTTTCTTAATAAACCCGATAATGTGGTTCGGTTGGTAGCTTCTGAAACAGCATGTGTTAAGATACAGTCTACAAACTTACGAGTTGCATTACATTGTACATAACACAAAAGCAGGGCTTAGTACGTACTTAAAACCTGCTGAAAAGCACCTTTTAAAGGTTAGCAGGCTTTTCTATGAAAAAAACATAAACATCCTCTCCTCTTCTTTCTATCCCCATGAAAGACAAATACCCCTACCTGAGATTTGGGCTGTCGCTCAACCCACTATTATGAATCAAATACACTACTTCTACCTGATCTTTAAAGGATGTGTTGTCTAATCCGGCCTAGTCTTTGAAAGTTCAGTTTATTTTGCTCTGAGAAAATATACACACATGTGTCAAATGAAAAACAAATAGTGTCAAAAGCAAGCAAAAAGTATTCCATGTCCAATCAAGCTTGAGGGCAAACTACTAGAATGTTGAAATAGTATTTTTATGCTAAAACAAATGGGGTGTTTTTATCCGAAACTTCGATAAGTAAAACTTCATTGAATTAGCCCCACTTACAAACTTTCACAAGCACATCTTCCTCAGCGAAAATTATGTGATTTTAGTTTCGTGCTTTGCCCAATTTCTTATCTCAAAATATTTTTTATTTAACGTTTTATTATTTACATCGTTTCTTGCTATTCATGTACAAAACGTATTTTAGAGAATGTTAGCTCTTAAAACTTTAGAAACACGTTCTTGGAATAGCTAATTGTTAGTTCTTAAAACTTTAGTAACACGTTATTAGAATAGCTAATTGTTAGTTCTTAAAACTTTAGAAACACGTTATTAGAATAGCTAATTGTTAGTTCTTAAAACTTTAGAAACACGTTATTAGAGTAGCTAATTGTTAGTTCTTAAAACTTTAGAAACGCGTTATTAGAATAGCTAATTGTTAGTTCTTAAAACTTTAGAAACACGTTATTAGAATAGCTAATTGTTAGTTCTTAAAACTTTAGAAACATGTTAGTAAAATAGCTAATTGTTAGTTCTTAAAACTTTAGAAACATGTTAGTAAAATAGCTAATTGTTAGTTCTTAAAACTTTAGAAAAGGGTTATTAAAATAGCTAATTGTTAGTTCTTAAAACTTTAGAAACATGTTAGTAAAATAGCTAATTGTTAGTTCTTAAAACTTTAGAAACATGTTACTAAAATAGCTAATTGTTAGTTCTTAAAACTTTAGAAACATGTTAGTAAAATAGCTAATTGTTAGCGCTTAAAATTTTAGAAACGGGTTATTAAAATAGCTAATCCAAACAGAAAACTAATGAGTTTAAAACATATATGAAGAAATATACCTTCATGTCAGTAGACAGATAGATGTCACTAAGCGTTAAAAGGGTAATGCATCTGTGGTACTTATTTACAAGCGGTATTTTACTGCGGAATTATATATGTCTATTGCACCGTGTTATTTTTTTGGTTTCTAGGAGGAAATTGTTATTTTTTTTAATACTTTTTTTTGTTACTATGTTCCTTTAGGATACAAATATTGAAATTAACAGAATGGTTATAAAGGAAACTCCATACTGAAATTTAGTATATCTTAAAACTATTTCTTCTACGGGAACAAAGTTTCACCAGAGGCATATTAAACGTTGTAATTTTATTCAAGAAATTGTGTACATGATGTAATGTGTTTCAAAAACTATAACAAAAGCTGTTTATTACGCTTTTCCTCATTCTCGGACAGAAATTAACTTACTAGAAGCATCATGTGTTTTAGACAATATTCATTGATACTCCCAATATCCTGCACACTCATAAGCATTTTATTTAAATCACCAATCTTGTTTTGATGGAAAAAGTGAATGGTACTTTGCGAAAAAACAAACCCAAAACGATTTAAGCATGCAGTATGTAATCAGGTTTTTAGACAATGTTCTTTGTTCAGTCCTTCCTGGAAAAAACTTCTCTAAGTCGCTCTGGTAAAGAACGGGTAGTTCTTTTAAAACATAATCATTTTAATTGTGGAGAATTGTTTTCCTTGTAATATCTCTGTGTTAACATGTATTGCATAAAATTCTCACATTGTGGAATCAGAAGGCTTTTTTCTTGGCAGTTGATGGAACAATAAAACAAAACAAAGACAACATCCTTGTAGCATATAACCTAAACAGTAGTTTGGTCTTTAGTGAATGTGTTAAACGTTTATATTTTAGTATGTGGCAGCCCCCGCCAGTGGCACAGCGATATTTCTGCGGACTTATAATGCTAGAAACCGGGTTTCGAAAGCTGTGGTGGGCAGAGCACAGATAGTCTATTGTGTAGCTTGTGCTTAAATGCAAATAAACAAACTACGCCGCAGTTTTGGTCTTTTTTTTTTCGTTTTCCCACGGGAATATAAAAAACAACGATACTAAATTTGAAATAATTCTGCAAACAATTTATTTTGTATTATTTATCGATATAAAAATTAAGAACAAGACAGAAACAAAGAATATTTCTCTCTGTTATCTTCGTGTGTTAACTTATCTGTGTTTTTATGTTGTTGAACCTTATATTAGCAACACTTTGATTAGCAACACTTTTAGAAGTAAATCGTCTTTTTTGTTTCATTCATCTACTCGAAATATGAATGACTGCCTTTACTTTGAGGTAATTCAATTCTTAATGTATCAATTCATGCCGGTATTGTTAAACGTTTTTTATTAAAGCATATTTTAGGTTTGTCTTGAATTTCGCGAAAAGATACACGCGGGTTATCTACGCTAGCTGTCCCTAATTTAGCAGTGTAAGACTAGAGGGAAGGCAGCTAGTCATTACCACCCACCGCCACCTCTTGGGCTACCCTTTTACCAACGCATAGTGGGATTGACCGTTCATTATAATGCTCCCACAGCTGAAAGGGCGAGCATTTTTTGCATGACGGGGATTCGAACCCGCGACCCGCAGATTGCGAGTCGAGCGCCCTAACTACCTGGCCATGCCAGGCCAAGTATATTTTAAAACAACCAAACAATCCACAATGCATAAGATATCATAAAATACAACGATTGCTGGGTCACTTTACAAGATCACACGATAACCGGATCAATTACGTTGTATATCTAAGAAAAAAACAAAGCTTAGCCAATTAAGAATGTAAAATAAAAATAATTTCACCAACACACACACACTCACACATAATGGATAATTACAATAAAAATTTTAGTTATTTTAGTGTTCATCGCAAGATTGCTTTTAGGGGATCCATCACATAGTAACAATGCTTTTATTTCAACAATACACACAGTTAGGTCACACCCTTAAGCTAAAGCTGTCTTGATATTAATAGAGATGTCGAACAAGCTTAAGTTCTATCGATTTGACGTGGAGTTAACAAACATAGCTTTCAAGAATAATTATCATTTGTCAGCCTAGAGAAACAAAGTGGAAGAATTCTTGTTGTTAACGTATTTCTCATTCTCACTTGTATACCTCCCAAGGCTCTTTTATCGAAACGCTCTGACTCCTCTCATTATTTCTATCTTGGTATTTATTTTCAAAAACTATTTTAATAATGCTTTCTATGTTTTGGAAAAATAGAGAGTGAGAGGCTTTTCTATGACAATAGAACTACCCACGCGCATTACAAGATTGAAAGTATAACTTACGCGAAAAGTTTCGATTCTTTTTTTTTGTTGTTGTTGTTGTTTGTTTTCCATTATTTGTAGTTAAGCACAACGCTTCATAGTGGGATATCTGTGCTGTGTCCACTACGGATATCGAAATCCGATTTCTTTAGAGTTATAAAATTTCACACTTACTGCTGAGCCACTCGGGCTGATATTTTCGATGATTATGCATTGAAAGTATATAGACTTCTTTAGTTTACTCTATGAAAATGTGCCCGTATGTCGCTCTTTTTTATACCTATAAGCCACTTGAATAATTCTAGATATACGTTTCATCAGTTTTTTGCAGTGAAAAATTCGGCTTCTTTATGGTATCATGTACTTTTTTTATACTGAAAAGTCCCTATACGTCAGAGGCGTATCATCAATATAGGCCCGAAGTCCCGAACCTAAGCATATATTTGCAACAACAATAACAAAAAAACAGGTGATAGAGAGTGAGGATGAAAAATAATATCACGTTAAGCATACCTCTTTTTTTGAGCCTGCATACATTATACTTAAACCAGGCTACACCTTGATGGATATTTTAGGAAAGCTACGATATAATGTTTTATATTAATGCTTCCTTTATATATATATAAAGTTACGTATTAAAGGTTATATTGATCTAACTGAACCAATGTGAATGACAGGTATCTCTGAAAATTAATTTTTATCCGTTCACATCGGTTAATTTATTTAAGTTCTTCACTAATCTTTTTTCATTCTCTCGTGTAATTATTAATCAAAGATCATGATCAGTTTTGACGAATTTAAACTAGAATACAGCTATCATTAACAAGAACTTTATTAAACGTTTCGCACACTAATATTAACAAGTTTACACACACAAAAAATTAACTTAAAACCCTCTGTATTAGATATATAGTTTGTTCAAATTATCGCATGTTTGTAAAGAGACGTAGTCAGGTGTGGTGTAATAGTCTGAGTAATCATTTAGCAACTTTTCCTGTTTGGAAAGAATCTCGTATTTTTCTGCTATAGTTTCTCTAGCGCTTCTGTGCATCAAAACGGAAATCAATCCGGTACCGTATTAGTAACCTGTACCATGATCATATACTCTCTGATTTTGGTCATCGGAGAATGTGTGTGTTGAGAGCTTGAACGTACTACTTAACATGATTGTACGACTGATGTTCGTTTATGAACTATTAATACGAACAGCATTTATGTAAATATTAAACAGTCACGGGAAATATACATGAAATAGTTTACCAGTGATTAAAAGACTTCTTTTCGCAATCATTTTAAAATGTACAGTTCTTTAGGTATCCGTGTACCGACTTGTAAACTCGTAGAGTAGCATAACTAGAGGTTCTGTTGGTACATCTGCTTACGCTCCAACAGAATACATCAAAATATTACTTAACAATAAAACAGTATCGATATATAGCAGTAAGCATTATTTATGTAAAGCACGAACAAAGATATTGCAATATTCTGTTGTTTAGATCTTTATTTCACAACTTTATAACTATGCTTGACACGTTTTCTTTATGATTGTGACATAACCTACATACAAGAAGAAAAACGAGTTTTGAAAACATCTTTATGTTTTAGTCTAAATATTTCCTACTAAGGATAAATGTGAATCCCAATCTACCTTTCTATTCACCACTTCTCACTGAGCTATATCGGATTCAGAGAATTCCACCCCTCAGTAGTCCTGAACAAGTAGAAATCGAAGAAACAAAGCTATGCTTCTTATAGTGGTGGGATCTATATTATATATATATATATATGATGTTTCAGTTGCCTTTTATTCACCAAAGTGAACATATATTTATATATATATATAGAATTTGAAGAATATATATCATTGATTCTAGTAATTTATTATTCTAAATTATTCAGTAGACAATATGTTTATGATACTAAAAACAGATATGAAACCCAATTTATCATTCCATTCATCACCTGTTACCGAGTTATACCGGTTTCGGGATATCTACCCCCTCTCTCTTCCATCAATAACTGTGGACAAGGACAAACTGAAAAAATAAAACTTAATTAATTTCAGCTATAAGTAGTTAATCTCAACAAAAACTTACCACAATTACTCTCCTTATATGTATTTAGTTTGAACTTCATTTCTTTAGTATTAAAACACCTTTAATCAGCTGCTTAGAACAATAACTGACTTAAAATTTTTACTAGTAATATCAAACGCACATTCTGGTTTTCACACCTGTAAAACGCACCAAGAGTAATATTACAATTCTTGTATCTGTAAACCGATCCAGATGTTCTAAATAGCTATAATACTCATCTATAAAACATTTGATTGTGTTCAGTAGCTATAATCCTCATATATAAAACATTTGATTGTGTTCAGTAGCTATAATCCTCATATATAAAACATTTGATTGTGTTCGGTAGCTATAATCCTCATCTATAAAACATTTGATTGTGTTCAGTAGCTATAATCCTCATATATAAAACATTTGGTTGTGTTCAGTAGCTATAATCCTCATATATAAAACATTTGGTTGTGTTCAGTAGCTATAATCCTCATATATAAAACATTTGATTGTGTTCAGTAGCTATAATCCTTATATATAAAACATTTGGTTGTGTTCAGTAGCTATAATCCTAATATATAAAACATTTGGTTGTGTTTAGTAGCTATAATCCTCATATATAAAACATTTGATTGTGTTCAGTAGCTATAATCCTTATATATAAAACATTTGGTTGTGTTCAGTAGCTATAATCCTCATATATAAAACATTTGATTGGGTTCAGTAGCTATAATCCTCATATATAAAACATTTGATTGTGTTCAGTAGCTATAATCCTCATATACAAAACATTTGATTGTGTTCAGTAGCTATAATCCTCATATATAAAACATTTGATTGTGTTCAGTAACTATAATCCTCATATATAAAACATTTGATTGTGTTCACTAGCTAACATCGATCATACTTCTTTCACGTGGTTCCAATGGACTAAAAAGTTACGATTCTGAAATCGGCAAAACATATCGGATGTGCAAACTAATTACAGGTGTAAAACGTTTCGAATGCATTAAACAGTTTCGGGTCTCATATCCGTAAATCATATCGGATGTGCAAACTAGTTATATTTCTCAGACGTTTAAAACGTTTTGGATGTATGAAATAGCTTCGGCCCTCACGTTTAGCTTTGTTGAATAATTCAAGTAACAATGCTGTGCTACTATGAATAATTTTGATTTACATTAAACTGATATGATTCTGATAATTTTCACAATGCCCGGTGCGGCTTAACTTTATATTTGTTTATGGTTTTGCAATTATAGTATTTGATGTGTTTGTTTGTAGTTAGGCCCAGCATGGCCAGGTGGTTAGGGCGCTCTACTCGTAATCTGAGGTTCGTGGGTTCGAACTCCCGTCCCACCCTTTCAGCTGTGGGGACGTTATAATGTGACGGTCAATCCCACTATTCGTTGGTAAAAAAGTAGCTCAGGAGTTGGCCGTGGGTGGTGATGACTAGCTGCCTTCCCTCTAGTCTTTCACTGCTAAATTAGGGATGGCTAGCTCAGATAGCCCTCGTGTAGCTCTGTGCGAAATTCAAACCAAACCTAAACCTTGTTTGTAGTTAAGCACAAAGCTACACGATGAGCTCTCTGTGCTCTGCCCACAACTGGTATCGAAACCTGATTTATAGCGTTGTAAGTCCGCAGATATACTTGAGGGGAGCTAAAGTATTTGAGAATAAATTAGCGTGAGTCAAGAACTGCTCAAACAATAAAGACACAAATTTAACGTTTTTTGAGCTTGCAGATCACGAGAGAATAAAACAAAACTTTAAGAATTTTTCTTTAAGATTTATTTTGAAATAATGGAATTAAAACTTAGATATTATAAAACTTTTGAACTATAATGTAGATGTTGATGCTGATTCCATTGGCAAATATTGCTCATACAATACCTTAATTAAAGTTTAAATGTAACTAAGTAAAAGCTTGTGACATGCGCAGAAAAGGGTGCCCGTAAGAAATGAGTTAAGTTGTTTCAAAGTCACTGAAAAATAAACATGAGAATTTATAATATTAATAATGTAAGGGGTTATATCACTAACAGAGAAAAATCCTTCTAATTACGGTTGGTTGCACACTTGATTAGCGTCGGAAGTTCTGCCTTCGTGCATTTTTATTTCTAATTAGTGCACTGTTTGCACCCTCTAGAGCAGAACTGCTTACGTTTCTCTCACACTCATGATTACCGAAGGTCATGAAGTTACACTTTATTAATTCTGCTGCTTGTTAAAAAGGTAATTATTCACAGCACGCGGGAAGTGGGCGGAGAACGAGTCACCTTATTTTCAGTACTTTATCATAATAAAAGACACAACACTGTCCTTCAAGATAAATACATAACTGTCTTTGTGGTGAATATCTTATGGTTGTTTTTACATTGTTTCTCTCTACATTTGCACTTACCTTTATTTTGCAAGTTCGATGGTTGTTGAACTAAATAATTTTGGACTTATAACAGCAAAGAGTTTAGGCTTTCTTGAATTTTAAGCTTTTTGTGTGTATAACTGACAAACACAAATCATGTCGTTAGAACGGCATATAACGTAAGAAAATACTCATCCATTATATATAGTGGTATTAATTGTAATAAAATCAGACCTCCAAAATTTTTATCCCATCATTATTACAGAAAATAAACTGTATAGACGCACAATCTTTTATATACTGTAGGAAGAGAAGAGTTAATAATATCTAGCTAACGGTAATCTTACGGTAATGAACTGAAAATTGCATCTATCTACCTATATATCGATGTACAATCACTCTAACGTAACTACAACAGGCAGAGCACTTAATAAGATATCATTGTAAAGATACATTTTTTAAATATTTGTGATAGAAATATGATTAACATATAGAGACGATTTCAAACCACCGAGTTATAGACCTAGAGTTCGCGATATAGTGGCTATATTAAATTAAAACACGTACGTTCTCTTCTTTGTATTGCACCATTCTAATCACAGTATTTTAAATGTTACTTCTCAACACAATACTTATATTTAATATAACTTAGCCTAATAGAATATAAAATGAGGTTTTAATTTGTTATTTCTGTTTAAAGACATCTCATATTTTCTACTTGCCTAGCCGCCCGTCGATTTTACTAATCCTAAAAACGTTCATCTCTTTCCTTTTCTTGATAAATACAAGCTTAAAGTAAACAAACATCTGTTTTCTACAAATATAGAAGATATAATAGTATTACCTGATTTTCACCTATTTTAGGGTGTTATCCAGTTACCAGAACTGTTGACCGAAGTTGACACCATAGAGAGCTATATTGTTAGAAAACACCTTTTTTTAGTGGTATAAGAGGGGTTACTTACAATGCAGATGTAGTCTAGTTAGGGTACTGACGAACCCGGAAACAATATCAAAAACTGTGGCTAGATGGTATAATAGGAGCTTAAGATTCGGGTAAGTATAGCAGAAAGAGAGTAATATGAAAAACAAATATATAAGCAACTGTAGCTAAATGGTGTTAAGATGGTACTGACGGTCCGTTTCAATGTATGGTAAAGAAAATAATATAAAAATTAATATCGGACTGAGACACTTCTATGAAAAGATAAGCTAATATACAAACACATTTTGAAGTTATATAGTCCAGCAGAAATTATGTAACTAAAACCCCTAACAATACATAGATAGAAAGGATAAAATGGAAATGGGTTATTTTTATAAACACTAGTCTATTTACATCCGAGGAAAGAAAGCAGTGAAATATTTCCTGGTTATATTAAGTTACTAATAAGGCACCAAATAGAATTCATGGATGACACGCAAGACTTAGTACGAGAACTTTAAAAACAAGTTCCTGAAAACCTTGATATTTATGAGAGTGAATATTTGTGTTCAGAAGTGTGAAACTAGCTCCACCGTCCTGACCTAGATAAAACATCTCTAGCATCTACCTCGAAAAATTAGGAGGGGGTGTCGAATTCCCGTAACATGCCCAATATCACCTTGACTAAAATAACTAGGCTCATTGGAGTTGACGATTACATAACCAAAGACTCGGAAGAAAGATGAGTTGATTTGGTGCTATATTATTTATGCAAAGTCTTCTTCGAGCGAACAAATTATGAGATAATGTTTTTCGGCATGATGAAACGTGAAATGAACGATACCGTAATGCAGTAATGGTGCTTGATAAGGGCTAAGATAGTTTCACTGAAATAGGTTTATGAAGCTGACATTTGCTTCGAACTATTTTGGAAGAAGCTAAAATATCTAATCATACTTTCTTAGTCTATTGTATATTTCCAATATTATTACTTTCTTAGCCTATTGTATGTTTCCAATATTATTACTTTCTTAGCCTATTGTATGTTTCCAATATTATTACTTTCTTAGCCTATTGTATGTTTCCAATATTATTACTTTCTTAGCCTATTGTATGTTTCCAGTATTATTACTTTCTTAGCCTATTGTATGTTTCCAATATTATTACTTTCTTAGCCTATTGTATGTTTCCAGTATTATTACTTTCTTAGCCTATTGTATGCTTCCAGTATTATTACTTTCTTTTTTACAGGAATGTACCCAAGTTTTGACGTCCTGGTTTTGCCATTCTTACAACAGCCTTCAAAGGACTGGAACATACATCATATGGAATAGAATTTCACCAGTCTTTCGAGAAACACCTTTAACACCTTTAACTTTAAAATACTTGGCAAGATGATTTTAAGAGAGATTATTTAAGGAACTGAAAAAAGAAATATTATTACATAATTTAAACAAAAATCATTAAAGATTCCTTTCCTAGCAAGCCAACATTCTAGACATACTGTGATATATATAAATATATATAATACACATCCAGAAACATATGTTGCTAGGATAAGTTACTACATAAACTTTGTACCATTGTCTAACACCCCTTTCAAACCAATTAATTATTAATTGTAACTGGTGTAAAGCTAGCAAGTAATGCAATAGGACATGAAGCAAGATTGAAGTGTTCTAAATTATCTTAGTAATAAAATTGATTTTTACAAATACACGTATCTTTCTTTGATGAATAAAACAAAATTTATTCAAAAATTGTGAGTGTATATACAGCTTTCTGGAAGCAAGGTACATACTATTGTATGTACATCTGATTATATTATTACGATGCCCAAATGACGTCATTATTTGTCGACTGACAATAAATTGTTTTGGTTGTCATTGCTATTGTCTTACTTTCTGAGAAAGTTCAATATTAAGAGTGATTTGCTGGATATTATATAAAATCTCTGTTTGTAGTTTTAATGTTATTTAATACTCAGTCTCTATGGGTAATCAATTTTTATTAAAGGATTTTACGATATTTCAGCTATTTAATTAAACAAGATTCTGTTTATATTCGTATTTTTGGGATCCTCTGTTATTATATTTAATATTTTTGTTTATTATGGTTTAGTAAATTTGCGGGATCGGATAACTAGGGAAAATATAATTTTTAAACCATTGAAAACGAAATTCTAATTTAACATCTAATCTCTCGTTATTATTTTTATATTACGGTTATTTCTTTTAGTCTAGCGTGAGTGTC
This sequence comes from Limulus polyphemus, assembly GCF_000517525.1. Classification (NCBI taxonomy): domain Eukaryota; kingdom Metazoa; phylum Arthropoda; class Merostomata; order Xiphosura; family Limulidae; genus Limulus; species Limulus polyphemus. The sequence continues at coordinate 1,450,192 of NW_013665657.1, read as the reverse complement.
GAAAAAGGTAAGTGAAAATGCTATTTGTGCCTATTATTTTCGGGTGTATGTCTTATAACTTCTTTAACTATAATTTCAATGAAGTATTGCTAAGTTTATTATACGACCATCTGACTTTTCTTTAAGTATGGGCTACTTAATTCGTTCTAAGCTGCTTAGTTTTAACGTGAAAGTTTTCCTGTTTAGCTCAATTTACGTCCGTCCTTTTGAATGTGAGAGATAGCCTGTTATAACAATTTTGCAGCATTTTGTTTAAGTTGAAAATAGGATATTTAGATCATTTTGTGGTCATTTAACACGAAAGATTTTTACTTCGTCCCTCTAGTTGAGAAATTGGGTTGTTTAGTGCACTCTACATTCCTTTAACGTAACAAATACTGCTGTATTCTTAAAATATTCCTTGAATTGTAAATCTGGCTTGCTCTTTTATATTAATTTCTTTTAATTTTACCTTTAAGATAGGTTATTCAGCTTATTCTACGTTTCTTTGACTTGTATTCTTGTTACGATATATTTGTTTTACTGGAAATATAAATTGTTTAGTTCAATCTACATTCCTTTACTTTTGACTTGAAAAATTATTGTTTATCATTCATTTTCCGATTATTTGCTTAATTATTGAAGGATAGTCTGTTTAGTTAATTAAACGTTCCGCAACTTTAATCTTGGGAAGTGAATTGTTTAAATCATCTTACGTTTGTACAGCGTTGCGAAGAATGTGTTCGATCTTGTAATATTTTAGTTCGTATATAAATAAGTAGTTTAGTCTATTCACCGTTAAAATGGGCTTTAATAAATAGAAACGTTACTATTTATCAACGTTTCTATTTATTAAAGCCCATTTTAACGGTGAATAAATAGAAACGTTACTGCTCAAAGTTTAAGAATCACAAACTACATTTATATTGAAGAAAAACTTAAGTGACCGAAACGGAATTCGTATCAGAATATTTAAGTCAGCAGCGTCTTGTTGAAATGAAGTGTTTTGAAGTTTAATTCTCCAACTAGGTTTGGTTATTGTAGATTAAAACTGCATATCCAAAGTAAATCAAGAAATATGCAAGGTACTGTTTAAATGGACGTATAGTGGTGCAACAGCCAAAAAAAAAGAATACCTCCCGAGTTAGATTCTTGTTTTAATTATAACTCAAATATTCAAACGTCAGACTTCGTGTGTAAGGAATAGTACCGTTTATTAATCCGGATTCGACATGTATCTGCTTTATTTAAATTTGGCTTCTTTGAGGCAGATGCTGAGTTCTGTAAACACGAACAGCGAAAGAGAGGTTATAATATGAACTGTAAAACGAAGTAGATGTTGTTCATGCAAGTGAATTCTAATTAACCCGTCCAATGCACGACGTTGTCGCGTACTCATGATGTAGCTGTTAACGAAAGTTTGCTTCAAATTTCTATACGGTAGAAATTTACAAGACCGAAGTGAATTTTGAATCCCTTTTAATTATGTTTATCTATTTTTGTTGCTAATACTTATGCATTTTTCACAATATTCGACATTCTTAACCTAACCTTTCTTGCCTCTCCCTACTTTACCAAATAAAGTTCAGTAACAGTAGCTTTGCCAATGCCGACAATATGGCTATATATATATAATCTCAACTCAATATTGTGACTCCCATCTCACGTGCTGAGGCGCACGCAATACTTATCGATCGAACAAGGAGTCGGAACTCATTAAGAATGCAAAAAGCTCCTCCCTTCTTTATCCTGTATTACTAATACTGTAGCTTCAGAAAGTTTCCGAAAATGGCCACCTTTTCAGTTTTGACATTCTATTTGTCTTGATTCATACGACATACGTTGTGGCTGTATTTAGAAGTAGGATGTGATTAAAATTAAACGAAAAGCACGTGTTTGTCTATTGTCCTAAAAAATATACAAGTCCAGCATTCATGCTAATACGTGTTATGCACGACATGCAGCTAAATGTTTTGTTGTTGTTGTTCAATTTAAATAGTACAAGAGCAGCTACACACATATAAAATGGACGTTTCTAGTGCAAGTTTAATACACTCAAAACTATTGACTTTTTGACATGAGAAATCAGATCTTGTCTCATGGTATGTTTAAATGAAATTTATTCAAAAAAGAAGATATATAAACATGTATATTATAATTGTATTTAAAGCAGCAAATATGAAATTAACAATCAACAAAATGTATATATTTATAACCGAAAGTTATAAAGATTTTAAAAGCACGTTTCTGAAAATAAACTTTTATTTTAACGAACTTTTTAACTATTAACAAACCGTCCAGAAAATATTATACAAAACCCAGTTGCACGGTTTGCAAATGAAAAATTACGTAATGATATATCACTAAATTTGTTACCAATGGCGTAATGTACAAGTCGAAAGATAATCCCCCCCCTAAATAAAGAGCTATTATTACTATTTTCTTCATTTTCTTCTTGTAATGAAGTGACTTATCACCATCAACATTCACTACCAACTACTAATCGATAAAATAACTGATGACACAACTCAGAGTAAGTAACAATTCAT
>NW_013665657.1:1442917-1447642 GCF_000517525.1 Limulus polyphemus | reverse complement strand
GGTACGGTACAGCAGCAACTACTAATCGAATAAAATAACTGATGACACAACTCAGAGTAAGTAACAATTCACTACCAATAAAAAGTTAACCCTTACCTCTCATCGCTGAAAATGAATTCAAATTATTTTATTTTCTCATATTTATAGCTATGTTCAACAATTCTCAAAAACAACTAAAGAATGAATGCATACATCCATTCTCGCAAATGATGGAATATACCTTGTAGCATTCTCTCATAGCGATTCGTTTTTGATACAGAGTTTTGTAGAAGAAACAAGATTGTCCTGGCATGGCCTGGTGGTTCGGATACTCTACTCTCAATCTGCTGGTCGCGGGATCGAACCCCGTCACTTAACATGCTTGCCCTCTCAATCTTCGGGACTTTATAATGTGATGCTCAATCCTATTATTGTAGTCCAAGAGTTATCGGTGGGTGGTATTGACTAGCTGTCTTCCCTTTAGTTTACCATTCCAAAATTAGGGACGGCTAGCGCAATTAACCCTCGGGGAGCTTTACGCGAAATTCAACAAACAAACAAATCTTCTGTTTTCCGAAAGTGTTTCTTAGAAATTATTTTTAGAAAACACCATAAAAACCCTAGGGATTGTAAGAATAGAACAAATAGTGATTTACAAAGTTCTTACGTGTCGTTTCATTCAGAAACGTATTTCAAGTTGCCCGTTAGATGATATGTTTGTCGTGAATCTGGTTCCGCTATCGAAGAAGAAAAAAACTGAGTTTCCACATACGATTTTCTGCTTCACTCTTCAAAGAAGAAGAAGAAGAAAAAACGTGGGTTGCTTGGATTTTGCATAATGCGGTAGGGGATGAAATTTTTCTTCTACATCACAGCGCACGGCCTTTAAAAACGTCCACAATTCTTGTTATGTAAGGTTATGTGCAGTTGTCACCTTCTTTCCAACTCATTTACAAACACCCTGCTCACCACTCATGTTGCACAGCTACGTTTTATTAGGATTATCGACAAATGAGTAATCCGTTTTTTTACAAAAATCCAAACACTTTGTTAAATGCGCTCTTAAAAAATAACCCAGACAAAAGTAACTAATAAACTGATTTACTCCGCAAGTTTCGAAGCAATATTACGAAAATAGTTTTAACCACAGAAATTATTTATTTTACATAATATTTCGTGCAGAGTTCACAGTTCTATGTAAAAGTTTGTCAATTTTTTCAAGTATGTTCACTTGTGTAAAACAAGTGAATTCTCTGTTAATATATACATTTTAACGATTTTCAGATATGTTTCTGTCCCCCGGTGGATTAGCGGTAAGTTTGTAAGATCCTATGTTTGATTCTCCTCGGTGGATAGAGCGCAGAAAACCTATTGTGTGGCTTTGCTCTTGAAAGAATAAGCAAACAAACATATTTGTTCTAACCATTCTTGGAACTCAGTTTTTGATTAAGTGATGACTTTATATACGTAACTGAAAAAATTAAATAAGTGTATGACATCACAAGCATCAGTATATACAATTCAATGAAACCTCTTCCATGTAACTACCCTGTTTACGCTTCCTCATCAATTGGCCAATAATTAAATCTAAGGCTTGAGCAGTTTAAATCTGCATCTTCTTATTGATTTGAAAAAAAATATATCTAAATCAACCTTATTAGCCACTCGGTGGCTCAGCGGAAAATCTGAAAGCTTATAACGCTAAAAATCAGGGTTCGATACCTAAGGTGGACAGATCACAGATAAGCCATTGTGTAGCTTTGTGCTTAATAAGAAACAGTCAAATATAACTAAAATTAAATCAACATATTGAAAATTAATAGAACCTCCTGAATATGAAATGTTGTGCTAACAATAAAAACAAGTGTCGTCTCTTTTTATAAGGCATCGACTTATTAACTGGTGACATTAAACTTAAACGTTAGAAAAAACTTGTAGTTCATATCTTTTAACATAAGTCCCGAGATTAGTTGTTTAACCATTAATTATGCCGCTATATATATGGGATATCTCGTTTCAGTATTCGTAGTAGTGAAAAACAGAAAAAATAAAAACGTTTGGTAAATCAAATTCAAAGAAACCCAGTAAAATCTCTCACTTTTCATAAGTCGATCAGTTTTGTACCCGGGTAAATGAATAAAGGATATATCGTTCAAGTATTCCAGGTTTAACGAAAACTTCACGTAAGTTAGATTATAGGTTCAAGAACAAATCTAGTGGTTAATATATCGTGAAAACTTTAACAGGAACGTATTTCTTCGGAAATAACTCGTGATGAACTTCTCGAAGAAAAATGTACTTGGCAATAAGCAGTTAACCAGAATTAGATTGTAATCTGAACTCTCTGTACAAGAGTTTTAAGAGAAATTCACTGAACAACAAATTTGAGAAGTAGCTCTCTAGATACTAGATTGTGCGAATGTTCAATACTCTACCAGACACTACCTTCTAGCTGTAGCTCTATAGCAAGTTGCTCAGAGGAACTTCATTAGATTTTTACCAGACATTAGGTTTGGAAAAACAAAACTCTGCATGTTAACTCACGGACAACTAGCCTTCAGTATTAACTCTCTAGAGTTTAGACAATAGCTCGCTAGGAAAAGCACTGCACGGTAATTCACTGGATTCAAGCTTTAGTTATTTGTTCACTGGAATTGCACTGGACAGTAACTAACTGGACACACGCTTTGGAAAAAACTTCCTGGTTATTAGTTCACGGGAATTGCACTGGACAGTAACTAACTGGACACACGCTTTGGAAAAAACTTCCTGGTTATTAGTTCACGGGAATTGCACTGGACAGTAACTAACTGGACACACGCTTTGGAAAAAAAACTTTCTGGTTATTAGTTCTCGGGAAATGCACTGGACAATAATTAACTGGACACACGCTTTGGAAAAAAAAAACTTTCTGGTTATTAGTTCACGGAAAATACACTGGACAGTAACTAACTGAACTCAAAGTTTAGACAGAAATTCCATGGGTATTAGTTCTCAGGAAATTGACTGGATAGCAGCTCACTAGAACTAGCTTGCGATTTTAGTTCTTTAGGCAGTAATTCATCGGACACTTGCGTTCAGAAATAATCCTATGGATAGTTGATCCCTGTAGAGAATTTAACCGAACAGTAGCACACTGCAGAAGTAACTGTACAGATAGGTGACAACCCAATGACAATGCTCGTAGAATAAAGAAAACTGTTAAAGACTGAACAAAGATAATTTATAGAACATTTAAAGATAATAAAATGTTGTCTATTATGACTTAAAAAAGGTTATATAGAATGGAAAGTATTAAATGCTGAAATAAATTAAAAAGTAAATATTAAACTATGCACTTATCAGGTAATGCCATAAGCCTAAATATTTGGAAAAAGAAAAAAGAGAAGTTCTGAAGACTTACATGGATAAGTCTAAGGATTTCATCTGTTTTTGTTATGAACATATATGTATATATATGTATGTGTACATTTGTTTCCACGAAAGGAAAATAGTACTTAAATTAGCAACCTTTAAATTAACATGAAACAAACACTATTAGTACATGAAAGGCCTTGTTTGTTTCAAAACTTCCTTTTCACTCTCCATTGTTGAGTTTCATTTCCCTTACTCTGTCCACAGTGTTCTCCGTTATGTCTAACGTTTTCCGAGCGTGAACTGACTGACACATTTGGCGGGAACAACGCCATCACGCTCCGAACATTGTCTACAGTAACGGCGTGAATCCTGTCTCTTTATGTATAAAGATCCAATACATCAAATTTGCTGAAGCTTCAAGGTTCTGACAAACTGTTGGTAAATTAAGTTGACCGACACTGGTGGCATTGAACGTACAAGTGGAAAGACTGGGTTTTATTCTACACCAGTACAGCCAGCTTTCTACGTGATGTACAGGGGCATTTCTTAACAAGATTCCGAGATCTTGTTGTATATCGTATTTTGTATATAATAATATTGTATTTACATATTAAGAAACAATTTTACGAACTTTACTGCAACTCAAACTTCATTTGGGGGAAATTAATTACGCAACAATGGTATTTGTCAAACTTTCGCTTTTTATACTTGCTGTGTCTTTAAGTTAATTAACTTACATGCATGAGCTGTATTGTTAAACCGGCTTTGTGTTAAGTTATGCTCACACTGTAAATTGGTAACTGTCATTATACGCATGGTATGAGCTTAATGCACACAAATGTATCTAAAGCAGTTAAACGTTAACGATGATAGGTGAATCATACCGAAATTGTTGTGGCATATCTTCACACTCTCTACACCCAACAGCGCTAGGGCGGTGATGTATATGAAGTAATAAAAAGTTGACTATTATAGGTGAATCATACCGAAATTGTTGTGGCATATCTTCACACTCTCTACACCCCACAGTGCTAGAGCGGTGATGTATATAGGACAGTAAAAGGTTTACTATGATAGGAGAATCATATCGAAGTTGTTGTGGCATATCTTCACACTCTCTACACCCCACAGTGCTAGAGCGGTGATGTATATAGAACAGTAAAAGGTTTACTATGATAGGTGAATCATATCAAAGTTGTTGTGGCAGATCTTCACACTCTCTACACCCCACAGTGCTAGGGCGGTGATGTATATAGAACAGTAAAAGGTTTACTATGATAGGTGAATCATATCAAAGTTGTTGTGGCAGATCTTCACACTCTCGACACCCCACAGTGCTAGGGCTGTGATGTATATAGAACAGTAAAAGGTTTACTATGATAGGTGAAT
>NW_013665657.1:1438942-1442310 GCF_000517525.1 Limulus polyphemus | reverse complement strand
AGGTGAATCATATCAAAGTTGTTGTGGCATATCTTCACACTCTCTACACCCCACAGTGCTAGGGCTGTGATGTATATAGAACAGTAAAAGGTTTACTATGATAGGAGAATCATATCGATGTTGTTGTGGCATATCTTCACACTCTCTACACCCCACAGCGCTAGGACGATGGTGTATAAAGAACAGTAAATTGTTTACTATGATAGGTGAATCATATCGAAGTTGCTGTGACATCTCTACCTGCTGTACTAACCACCCCCCCCCCACGTTACTAGGACAGTGATGTCTATGAAATAGTAAAAGGTTGACTATGATAGGTGAATCATACCGAAGTTGCTGTGACATCTCTACTTGCTGTATAACCCCCCCCCCCTCCTCCTTACGGTACCGGGACAGTGATTTTCCGATGTGCTGACAGTTCTACGTTATCAAAGAGAATGCTCTGGAAAGTACTTAATATATAAACTTAGTTATAAAAGAGCATCTAATGCAAAATAGCTACTACATTACCTTAGGAACAGATCTGTGTTACACAATATAATGTTCTTCAAAATAGTTAATAAATTAATTTAGTGACAGGCCTGGTTTGTATAATAAGGTGTTATTCAAACTAATTAATATATCACCTTAACATCAGATCTATGTTATTCAGTATTTATATATATATATATACTTAGAGTTACTATAGCAACTTGTCATAAATGTAGTATTACAATAGAATCTTAGCTAGCACGTTTAATCTTCATAGAAATTCAAAATAGGTTATATAACAGATTGTTACCCTAAATAGTTTGCTGCACATTAAGACAGTGTTACCATAGTAACATGTGAAAAATTTGGTTAAACAATAATTTGCTTCTATAATGGATTTAATATAATAGTTACCACAGTGATAGAAGTAAGTGCGTTCAGCTACGGGATTATCGCGCTAACGTGTTTTTTAGATATACATTGTTGCCATAACGAATGTAAATAGAGTTTATATAGAAATTTGGTTCATGCTTTCAAATTTTCTCTTGTATTTTGCTGTAAATAAACAAAAGTAAAATATGATTGTAAAACGGAGTTTTTCAATGTGATAGGTTAAATATATTTGCGCCAAGTGTCAGTTATAATTCATGGAATCCCGTTCCTTTTAATCATTTAATGCAACAATAGCAAGATATATTATGCCCATATCCGCTAACATGTAGTACGTAATATGACCATGTACGCTAGCATGTAGTATGTAATATGACTATATACAGTGTACAAGTAATATGTAATATGACTACATACAGTGTACAGGTAGTATGTAATATAACTATATACGCTTTACATGTAGTATGTAATATGGCCATTAAAATTCATCACGCTAACATGAAATATGTCATATGACCACATGCAATTTAATACGCTAACATGAAGCATCTGATATAACCATGTACAATTCATTACACTATCACGAAATATTTAATATAACCACGTGTAATTCATCACACTAGCATGAAGCATTTAATATAACCACATATAATTCATTACACTAACATGAATTATTTAATATGACCACATGTAATTCATCACACTAGCATGAAGTATTTAATATGACCACATATAATTCATTACACTAACATGAATTATTTAATATGACCACATGTAATTCATCATACTAGCATGAAGTATTTAATATGACCACATTTATTCATCACACCAGCAAGAAGTATTTAATATGACCACATATAATTCATCACACTAGCATGAAGTATTTAATATGATCACATATAATTCATTACACTAGCATGAAGTATTTAATATGACCACATGTAATTCATCCCACTAACATGAATTATTTAATATGACCACATGTAATCCATCATACTAGCATGAAGTATTTAATATGACCACATTTATTCATCACACTAGCATGAAGTATTTAATATGACCACATATAATTCATTACACTAGCATGAAGTATTTAATATGACTACATATAATTCATCATACCAGCATGAAGTATGTCATCGCTTGCCTAATGTGACTTAATAGCTGTCTCTCCTTGCCCCATATCCAGTGCAGCTCTGGAAATAGTTAGAAAATAATATTATTCTTACTGGTCAACGACTGCAGTATATTAGGTTATCTAGAGTCGTCCACTTGATTTCATCGTGATTCGATTTCTTTGCGATCAGAGTTGGAGAAGAACAATAAAAAGTTTGCATCGCATCCAAATGTTATTCGTCGCATTTATCAACAATGTTTACCCTCTTCCCCTCTCTTTCCTCTTACTGGATTGTTCAAGTTGTCAGCATGTGGATGTTGAATCATCTTGTCTGCTGGAGGTTAGCGTACGTGCTCTCTTAAAGAGCCGACCGCCATTTACGTCAATTTCATTTTGTCTTTACGAAATTACGTGATTTTTCTGATTAGCAAACAAGGTGTCTAGGATTTTGTACAACAGATCGTAATATAAGTTTTAGTTTCTAATAAAATAATCAAATAATTAAAAAGGCTAAATAATAAAAAAAAAACTTTCTTTTAAGGTAGAAGATAGAAAGCTAAAATTTCAGAAGCTCTTAAAAAAACTACAGAAAATTAGACACTGTTTTGTTGTTTAGTACAAACCTACACATTTGGCTATCAGTGCTCTTCTCACTGAAGGTATTGAAACCTATAAACCCTCAGACTTGCCGCTGAGCCACTATGAAGTGGAAGTAAAAGTACAGGTCTAACAGAAAAAAATATTTTTTTTTATAGACAGCATTGCACGTTGCAGTTGTTTCTTACCAAAAATATTGAAGTCTTATTATCACCGAACAATGGTTTTGTAATCTATACATAGTAATATTCTAAATTAAGCATACTTAGTTTTTATATGTTTTAATAATTTTATAGTAATATACTTGTAGTTGAGAAACACCCGTCGATGAAATTATATTTTAAACTAAACACTACCGCAAAGTTTTAGAATTCGAGAGGTTTCTGTTTTATATAACTTGCAAAAATAAAATACAAACAAAGCACATCTCGCTTTAACTTTTAAAGTTTCATAATTTTATCCAATATTTCAGGATCTTTTAATTTGGTCCCCCATCGGCACAGTGGTATGTCTGCGGACTTACAACGGTAGAAACTGGGTTTCGATACCCATGGTGGGTATTGTGTAGCCTTGTACTTAACTTCAAACAAACAATATTTTAATTCGCTATTAACAACATATGTATGTAAGGTGTAACTCGTTTGTTGCCATCTCTTTGTTTTCTACCATAACATAAAATAGACGTTGTTTCATCTCTTTGTTTCAAAACTCTGGGTCTCAGTTATAACTCTTTTAACAGCGTTTAAAATATGAACACGTCTTGCTGGAATTCAAAGATTATACAGTTTAGCTA
>NW_013665657.1:1404582-1437942 GCF_000517525.1 Limulus polyphemus | reverse complement strand
TAGATTATACAGTTTAGCTACTACCAGCTATATCCTCAGTATGTTTAATAGATTATACAGTTTAGCTACTACCAGCTATATCCTCAGTATGTTTAATAGATTATACAGTTTAGCTACTACCAGCTATATCCTCAGTATGTTTAATAGATTATACAGTTTAGCTACTACCAGCTATATCTTCAGAATGTTTAATAGATTATACAGTTTAGCTACTACCAGCTATATCCTCAGTATGTTTAATTGTACATCATTGTGTGCATGTTTGCTGACATTTTCTTTACCAGTTTTTGGTGAGAAACAATATACTAGAAGATTAATCTAAGCCTTTTGTTTCGAGTTACTCCTCTGGGTTTGAAGCATCATGTTAAGAATATCAAAGAATTAATTAACAGGAGCTTTGACGCCTGTCCGCAGCATCTCTGCAGTATAGCTGCTACCCTGCGGTAAGAAAAAGAAAATAGACCAACCAAATAACAAGAAATAAGACCACTGCTATACATGGAACCAAATATTACCTTATTTTTGTTTTAGGTTGTCCAAAGCTAGTTATGAGAGCATCTTCGAAACCTATCTACCTGGGAATAGTAGCGCCAAAACATGATATTTGTTTAAAAAATTATCATCAAAAACTGGCGAAGAAAATGTCACAAAAAACAACTAGTAAACAGTCTACCAAACAAGGACTTGAAATTTAATTATAATAACATAAGAATTGAGGCTGTATATAAAGTGTGATATGAAAATATGGCTTATACGTTTTGTGATTGAAATAAATATTTTCATGTATATGTTTTCGAAGCTTAGGATTGTTTGTTTGCTTGTTTGTAGTTAAGCACAGAGCTACACAATGGGCTATCTGTGCTCTGCCACCACTGTTATCGCAACCCGGTTTTTAGCATTGTACCTGCCCCCCTCCCCAGTGGCACAGCGGTATGTCTGCAGTTGAACGCTGCTATCGTCATAACAAACAAACGTTATGACAACTGTAGCTACTGCCGTTTTAAACTCCGGATATAAATATGGAATGTTTCCTTTCAATGTTCTCACGCAATGATCAAATTAACTTCAACTATGAAGTCACAGCGTTTTTTCGGAACACCTCATTTCAACATAAAATCAGTGACAATTATTAAGTCGAAATGCATGTGCCATTAGGTTTTTAAAGTGTGAGTGAATACTTGCAAACTTTTGGATCTCGAAAACGGAACTGACGAAGTAAAAGGAACTCTCGAGAAGAAATATTTTAAACGTATTAATAAACAAATTATGAGTTGCTGTCGAAACTACATGGCGTAGAACTTACCGTACTGTACTGTGAATCGTAGGTTCCATGACTCGTGTGCGGTTGCCGCAAAATCATGTTTCACACTTTGGAATTGTTAGTGCGTTATAGGAGTGACGATCAAGTCCAACTATTCGGTTAAAATAACAATTTGTGTTATTGTTTTTTATTTGCACAATCTTAATATGTGTGTGTACATTTTTACGAATCGGCTCTGAAAAGTATGGATGTTTGAGAAAAACATTTTCAGGTTTTATGTATGACCCGGATTCTTTACTGTAGGTGTCTGTGACTTTTTGGTGATAAATTTAAAAAATAAACAAACAGTACACAATCCACTTGTTTTAAAATAATATATTAAAACAAGTCAAGCATATATACCAATGTCCATTACACCACTGTTGGTTATCACAGCTGTATCCAGAGCTTTGAACAATTGTCTCTTTTTCGTCAAAGCCCGTACAGGCTGGTTCAATTACTTTAGAACACAATTTGACAAGATGAATTATTCTTCCTGCTCTGTTATTACAATACAGTTTGTGATAAGTTCACTTTAATAATCGCCACTATATGCTATTTATGGCTAAACTCACAATCACACGGTCTAGATCTATCTCTCGAACTAAATTTTCAATGCATATTTATACCCCGACAGAGGACTGGAACGTTACACACACTATGAGATATCAGGATACAGCTCCAGGGTTTAACTTTATGATCTAAATAAAGAGAAAATGAAACCTTGTCTAAGAAACGTGTAGTTTCATGGTAAAAATCAATAACAGAAGCTCATGATAAAATAGCGGGCAGTGTTGAAGATTACATATTTGCCTTAACCTTTACAGGGTTGTTTTTATTATTGTAAAAGTGTCGAATACATGGGTTAAAGTTATATTAACTATTTTGATTTTGTATTTATGGCAAAGTTTTAAGTCTTTCTATCGCCATCTCTAATTTTGAACTGCTGACCAAGAGGAAGGTACCAAGTCAGCAGCACCATACCATCTACAATCCATATCAAGGGTTTGACTGTCACTCTTATAACGCATTCATAACAAAGGACTGGGATTTTTTTTAAATATCGCACGTATTCGAACTAGCTCTGAAATCCAGAGCTCTACTACAAGGCCAACCCGCACCATATATTAGTTAAATGTATAGTTTTTATTCTGATATACTTATAGAAATAAGATAGTTTTTTCTGTAGTCCTTACTTATCGATATTGTTGTAGGCTATGTTTTTAATTTAACCGTTTGTATTGTTGTTTGATCAGAAGGAGGTTGGACGTTACGTGAATACTAGGCTTAACTTAAGATTTAGGACAGTTTGAGCCAGATATAAAGAGCGAGTTACGCTACAATAGATTATGACTCATTATTGAGTTAGTCAAAAAGTCAATAAAATAATGATTTAATGAGGTTCTGAGTCTGTTAGTTACTTAACGAGTAACCAGTTCATGGTTTAGTCACTTTGCCTATTACTGTCTGTGTATTCGTCTGAGTGTGAAAAAGGTAACTCGAAAATATCTCGTCTGATTTTGGTCAATTTTGGTACAAATATTGTGTGTTTTTTCAAAGACCAAATTATTAACTTTTGGTTAATGCACGTGAAAATTCAAGTTCGTGTTGTAGATCAACCACTTTCATTTCAACAGAGGCTAATGGCGTTTTGGAACACAGCCAAAGCTCTACAATACCTTGGACTACAAAGTTGATCTTGGCAACAAGACATACACTGTTGAGGGCGAGGAATTCTTTGTTTTATATTTCAGGTTGCTTATGCAAATTTCCAAAACATTGTAAAGCAGGGATTGCACTCTCCTTCTGCCTGTCTAGTTAATAATTGGAATTATGTGATCATATAGGCTACTAATTCTGACAACAACTGGTGTGTAATCGCTACAACCTTCTCGTAATAACTTGTTATATCATTTCTTTGGGTTGCTTTCGTGTTTCTACAATTTTGTGACAAGGTTTTCTGTCACTCTTTATCGAAGTAAAAATCACTACTTAATAGATTGGGTAATTTGCACATTTTTATAAAAATTTTAGGGTTGATGTTCTCCGGAGTATGTCTTACAATGTTAGAGATAGTCACACTGACAGTTTGTAATTCAATTATTGTTGGCTGAAAGCTAATAAACAAAGATAAGATAAAGATAGAAACAATTAGTTCCAGTACTGTATTCTTGACTTTGTACATTTCATCTTAGATTTTGAATAGACATACCAAAAACTGAATACTCACATATTTTTTTTATTTATTTTTTTTACTTGAAGGAAAACTGATGAAAATCATTTGTTTCTGAGATAACATCAGATTTAACTCGTGCTTTGTAATTTCTTTATGCAGTGCTTCGAAGACCTAAACTCTTGGAAATCCAAAATTAATCATACTTTCTGATCCACGCCTGTAGGTAGAGCCACCTACTGGACATTACCAGTTAACACGACAATGTGTTGTCATAGCAACATGTTTCGTCTGTAATAATGCGGCACTTTGCCAATATACAAGGTATGGCTTTATCATGTTCTATTAAACTTCATAGAAATTATTTGCTTTCTTTGTATATTTAAAATTAGTTTAAATTTGTAACTTATTCATCATCAGTTATTATTTGCATTAGTGGCGGGATAATAATAACAACAATGGAACATGCTAAATAAATAAAGAAATAAACGGTAGATTTAGAGTTTCGGAAAGGAACATAAGTAGAATTATCTATGTGTTTATTTGTCAAGATATTTTTAAGCATCAAGCACGTAGTAACTGAGACTGTCGCAATTTCTAAACTTTTTGTTTAACAGCTTCAGAAATCAGTTCTATCAGATCCTTCGTGCAATGTTTATTCGTGTAACACAATCAAAGTTGATTAATTTCTTAAAACGTCTCCCTAATTAGTTAAGATATTTGCCATTGCACAAATAACTTAATTATTCAAGATTTTTGTCAACGATAAAATTAATGCAAATCAAACGAATTCTGTGAAACAAATATTTGTATTGACTGATATATCTTCTCATAGAGACCCTTTAAAAATAGAAGGGCACTACTTTTAGAAATCCAATCTGAATTTTAATTCTTGAGTTTTACATTATTTGGTGCACACGAGTTCAAACAAAACAAATGATTCAAATGTTCCGCTTTGGGTACACGATCTGGGGCTAAAGAAACAAGCTTCAAACAGTAGCGGTAAAGTGAGTTTTTAAAGAAAGTGCAAACTCTTTATATACCATTAACTTGACGTAGATAAGAATTAACATTTGTTTAGGATACTATATGTTTGTTTGTTTTTTTAACTTCGCGCAAAGCTACACGAGGGCTATCTGCGTTAGCCGTCCCTAATTTATCATCGTAAGACTAGAGGGAAGGCAGCTAGTCATCACCACCCACCGCCAACTCTTGGGCTACTCTTTTACTAACGAATAGTGGGATTGACCGTCACATTATAACACCCGCACGGCTGAAAGGGCGAGCATGTTTGGTGTGACGGGGATTTGAACCCGCGACCTGCAGATTGCGAGTCGAGTGCCTTAACCACCTGGCCATGCCGGGCCTAGGATACTATCTGTCTCTTGACAAACGAAAGAATTGAACCCAACCTCCCATTAATCCCTCTACGTGAAGAAGTTTGAAACGATAAAAGTAAAATTAGGAAACTAAAAACAAAAATTAAGGCAGTTCAAATAATATGGGAAAAGGATTGGTCATGAAAACAAAAATAATATTCTTATAAAAGATAATATCCTGAAAGTTTTGTGAAAGAAGTGGTTTATATTCTAGATTTTTATACTTGAAAATATTTCATGTACTGGGCGTGTATTAATTACAATGAATACACATTTTTAAACATAATATATAAGGAGCTAGTACCCAGAACAGACGGTCATTCTTCTTTTCGTTATTCGTTACAGCGAGTCACAATGTTTAGTCTGTGGTCATGTATACAGTTTGCTTCGTAGAGGCTGAAGATTAATGTTGAAACAGGAAAACTGCTACAGTATGGATTCTCGCAGACCCACTTTCTCGTCAATTCGACATGGTGGTTATTCGTATTATTTTGCTTCATCTATCATTGTGAACTTTCATCTTGTGAGTTTCTGCCGCTGAAGGTACTTTACTGAGGCAAACCTCGCACGTGCGGCGTGTGACAGTACGAAGAAGATAGCCACCTCGCCGCGTGCACCCGACAAAACTAGTTCTTCATTGCTTAATAAGCGTGGCTAGCATCTAAAATGGCATAAAATAAATGTTGGCGTTTTTTTAAGATGACCATTTTGATTTGAAACGGCACTTTCCCACACAAATCTATATTTACTTATTCAAGTGAGTTGAAAGTTGAAAAATCATAGTCATCAAATAAAATATTGTATATATTTATATATATAGTCAATGATTTGCTTAATCTTACATCATGTGGTCATTACGACCCCAACTAGTTAAAAAATATTGGCCTTGTATGACCCTCATAGAGCATTAACATTCACCCCATAGTAAATAATAGTAGTTTCATATGGTGTTTCTCACACTTCCAATTTTTTTTTTTTTTGAGGTGAGTATCCGGGAGTAGGACTGGCGTCCTAGTCCGGACACCGGGTGAGCAAGTTTTTGGCGTGACGGGGATTCGAACCCGCGACCTGCAGAGTGCGAGTCGAGATCGTAAATAATTCCACATTATATATAATATTTCAGAAACATGAAAAAAATATTAGTCATAAAGAAAAGTCCTTATATGGGCCTTAGATCTAATAAAAATATATCTAATATAACTAATAAAAATATTATACTTCAGGAAAATCAAAAACCAAAGGTTATAGGTAATGATTTCTGAATTATGCATAAATCATTACGACACGTGCTAAGTTACTACCTATAGTAACTGATTCGACAAGTGGTGAATTACCACGTATAGCAGTTGTTACGACAGATGGGGACTGAGTTTCCTGATTTAATAGGTGAGACAACATGTGAGGAGTCAGCATTAAACCATGGAATTATAAAAGTACAAAGGTACTTTACAGAATAAAGAAAGCTTAAGTCTGTGATTTTAATGTGCAATTATACCAACTCACACAAACATATAAAAGCAAAGTCTCGAGCAATATCATTTCACTAGTTATCGTAAAAACTCAATTTTCAACATAACTAATAAGTAACACTGCACTGAACAAACTATAAACTTTACTGTTAACACCAAAGAAAGAAGTGAAAATTCGCTATTTTAATTCAACATTTGTATTTAATAAGAGTTAACCAAAGTTAAGCATGGTGGACAGCACCACATGGTAAATGAATTCAAAGCTAAGATAAAACTTGTAAGTTATGCATGAGTAGAAACCTAAAAGAAATCGAGATTAAAGTTAACCGTAAGCATTAATTCAAATGGATCGTGTTCACCAACTTTTAGGGCTATTTAAACCTGGATTTAGTAAGACCTTTATTATGTTCAGTTAATCTGTAAACAGTTTAATCACCAGGTTTCTAATTTTGTGTTCAATTGTTTAGATAGACACATTTTCAACATATTGTGTATTGAATAATTATACAATTAAATGCTAAGAGTAAAGTTCCACTTCATACAAAGAAATTTTTTTCTGCGTGTTTTTAAATATACACAGTGATTTTAGATCGCATTTAAACTATCAGTGGAAGATTAATTACACTCTATGAGAACCATAATGCTAATGCAATGAAATGTTTTTGCAGATCGGAGTCGTGACGTCACAAGTGATGTGTTGAGCCTACGTATTACGTACAGCGAATTTCTTACAAGTCGACATGCATTGCCTCTACGGATAGATTTATGCCTGGATAGTGTGACATAGCCCCTTCCCAAAAAATATGTTCTTATAATGAAATCGATAAACAATGTAGAGATAAAGAACGCAACGTTTTCAAGAAGAGAGTCTCCAAAGCCCTGGAAACTAACAGAGAGGTGTCGAAGTAAAGCCTCAAAAATTACACCCTTGGCAAATCTGGAGCAACGCCCTCCTCTACAAAATATATACATTGGTTAAGAAAGTGAACCTTCCGACCCAAAAACCTATTGGGATTAAACTGGGCATATCTCCTGGGTAAGGTACCAAAAATATACAAAGGTTAGAGGTTAGCAACGGCTCATAAGCAAACGTACACAATCTTCCAGCCACAACTCAAATTCAACGGACGTTTCTCACAAACAAAAAAGTGACTAAAGAAATTATAATCTTAATACACCATTTGACTGCATACCTATAAAGTCTCCCGATTAAGTTGTAATGGAATTATGCGCCTTTGGCCTGCTAAAACATCATCTCGGAAGCCGGTGTTCATGCACAGTGATGAGCGTGTAGAAAGGTTGTCAAAATTTGTAGTTTAAGACTAATATCACCATTCTTTATTGAAGCCTTTTTCAATGGAAATTGAGGAGATTGACAATTATTGTCATTATATTGAGCTCGATTTACAGTGGAGGAAACAGGTTTAAGGACAACGCTCTCATCTGAATCATATTTCTTATACTGTGCGATCAACGCTTATCAGTAAAACATAAATGTGGTTGATATTGTGTTTCAATCACCGTAAATTGAACTTAACATGAAAAAATAGCATTATTATTTTGTTGATATTTCGTTTTAGTTTGTTTTTTTTACTACTACGTGATTAAGTATATTGAATAATATAAAATGGTTAAGCAGTGTGTTTTCTTCCGTACTACATATTCTTAGCTTATTTTCATCGGTTTTATTTTGCAAGTTTTATATCTTAAATGTGGAAGCGCAAAACCTCACAGAGTAAAATGTTTAGTACATCAACTGGCTTGGAAACCACACAAATGAAATTGCCCTGAATCAGAAAACCATTGTGATGAAGCTGAGCATATCTCCTAGCACTGTTAACAATAATTAAGCTTACAGCCGTTCCTAGAAATTGACGACCGTTTTTCGAGAAAAGTGGTCAAATATGTCAAGTTTCAGCAGTTCCACCCAACCCTAAGTTTGTCAAGTTCACTTATGCAGTTCCAGTGAACCTTTGTGCGAATGGTCTGCTTAAAAATGATCTAAGAAGTCGATTCCTTGTAGAGTGGAAGGCCTACGGAAAGGTTTTAAATATGTGTGGTCTAAGATAGAAACTTTTTACAATTGCAACAACAACACTGGGCAATAGTGTCTAATCATTATGATCAGAATGAGCACTATTGACAATGGAGCTGAAATGCTATTTTTATTTTTAAAACAATTAATTTTCATTATACTGCCTCATTCAATGCTTTAGAATGATGCACTCTTCATTTACACACCACACACACATACACACACATATATATATATTTAAAATAAAGTTACGCACAGTTATTATAATTTCAACATCTAAAAAAATAATACAAAACAAGCATGTCCATACCTTAAATTATGTTCTTAATTGAAAACAATGGAACTAAATATCTAAAAGAACACACTCGTAAAGGACAGACAAACAAACCTAGTGCACACACTACTGTGTAGAAAGGGTAAAATATACCCTAGAAAGGTAAGTGTCATCATTTTGACACAACATACGTTGTTCTATTCACTGTTTTAGGAGTAAAATTTCACCTCGAATTTTGTTTCAGTTTTGGAGTCTTGAAACCTACTCAATTAATGTATGTGTGGTTGCAGTTCGACACTGGTGATAAATGCATCAATGGATCGTTAAGCAAGAAACCTTCATAACTTTTTGTGCTTAACATGATCGTCCGATTCTTTAACGCAAATTAAATACTCAAAGGCATAAGTTTAAGTGGAAAACTATTTTTGAATAATCCCCAACTTGCTTGATCTCCATCTTGCGTGCTAATACGTTCAGAACGTTCACGAAAACCCTTTTTCCTGCATTTCTAGTCATGAAAAAAACTCTCACTACCCTCACACTGAACGATTCAGACGGTTCCAAATCATTTATCAAATAAGGAGAAGGGCTTTAATTTCTTCACACCTTGCACGTGCTGACCGACTCTGTTTCCTCCAGACGGCGCTTGAAATGAACCATGCTGGTTGTATATTAAAGCTCCTGTAGCGAACACTGCTGTACACCGACTGAAGGTGGACGTTATTGGAGTGGGTTGGGGGTGGGGATCATAGCCGAGCGGCTTGAACTCTGATTCTGCGGCAACCAAAGGCGTTATTACTAACCAAAGCCTCTCATTGTGCGTGCATAATGCTGCCCTTGTTGATGAAAGGGAGCTTGGGCGTGAAAATCGACTCCTGCAATCTTCTTATAATTCATTTCCTTGGTAAACCCTATACACGCACACAATATGTTATTTGAGAATGTATCAATGATGACTTGGTGTGCCCGTGTGCTATGTATGTAATGTTGAAAATATAGTGTGAATACGTATGTATGTGTGTGTTTATATCGTCTGTTGTAAAGGAAGTGGTAAGAGTATTTAGGGTGCGTAATAAACTGTTTGTGCATCATATTAAGTGAAATATATGGTGTAGTATTATTGTTTTTATATGTTTTATGTATTATGTTAAGTGAAGTTTTTCGTGTTCTTCCAGTAAAGTTAGGTACTTGTTTACATGTTATAAATACGGTTCAAATGCTGTAAGAACTTTAAAGATTCCTTTAAAGCTGGGGAGAAAATAGAGATACAGTAAATGAAATGTTTTAATACTTACCATTGTAGAGGGCGTGGTACCACACGGGAAACTCTTTACCCAGAACATCGAACACCAAATAGATCACTTAACGTAAAACAAAAACAGTATTATATCTACATCAGATATCTCACTTAATATAATACACGACAAGTTTAATAACTATACCAAATACTTCACCTATTATAATACACGTGCTGCTAAATACAAATACCAAATACTTCACTCAATGTGATAACAAGCAGTGTAATTCTAACACCAAATATTTCAAAGTCGTATAATATACAAATAATATATTACTACACTAAATACTTCATGTAAAGGACATACATGAGTACTATAGTACTCATACTAAATAACTCTCGTATTAAAATATACAAGCAGCATAATACTTACATTAAACAACATACATGAGTACTATAGTACTCATACTAAATAACTCTCGTATTAAAATATACAAGCAGCATAATACTTACATTAAACAATTCACGTATTAAATACACAGGTAGTATACGTAAATCAAAATAAAAGCAGTACAATACCTGCGTCAAATACTTCATTTAATATAATTCGCAAACACCATAATACTTCACTTAATATAATACATCAATCGTATAACATCTATATTTGAATACTTTACTTAACGGTGGGTCTGATGGCTTTTAACGCTAAACCTCTGATTTTAGTACCCACGGTAAACAGAGCACAGATAGCCCATTGGGTAGCTTTGTGCTCAACTACAAACAAACACTTAATATAATACATCAATCGTATAACATCTATATTTGAATACTTTACTTAACGGTGGGTCTGATGGCTTTTAACGCTAAACCTCTGATTTTAGTACCCACGGTAGACAGAGCACAGATAGCCCATTGAGTAGCTTTGTGCTTAACCACAAACAAACACTTAATATAATACAGAAGCAGTATGCCACTACACTAAGTATTTCACGTGATATAATACACCAGCAGCAAAATACTTACACAAATACTTCACGCAACAAAATATATAAACAGTGATATATCCTCAGAAATAAGTTGGAGGTTTCAAGCACTTTTTACTCTATAGTGTTGAAAATAGCTAATTATAACTTTATACACATTTCTATGGTCCTACGTGCACCTAAAGCAATCAATGCACTAGACACGTGAACTCCTGTTACTTTTAAATGTTTTGTGAGTAGACTTTTATTCATCCTTAATATTAGAAATGATATAGAACTTTGAATACCCAGTTACAACTCCCAATACTCTATAAATTTCCTCATCACATACATCCGCTAAAAAATGTAAATATGTTAGATCATCCACACCAGATATATCCTATAACACCAAAGACGAATTGTGAACATTGTCCTTAGGTGCATCTTATGGACACTATAGGTACTTTTTGGTCATTCAAATCCGATTCATCTTATGTACATTCTAGGTACTTTGTGATCATTTAAATCTGATTTGTCTCAGGGACATTGTTCATAACTTGTGATCTAGATTAGGTTCATCTTGTAGCAGGAGGAGTATCTTACTAACTCTTTTTCTACAAACATATTATAATTACTCACAACAGGTACCCCTTAGAAGTCTCTCAGACAATCGGTGGTACACTTAACAGACATAGTTAATGAACTCTAAAGAAAACGTGCGAAGATTTATTGCCTACAATTTGGCCTTAAGTAATACTGAAGCTATGAACTATTACTTGAACTGGTTGTCACCTATCATACCACAATTTGTAATGTTCAATTCAAGCTAAATATTTAGAAGATGAACTAATTAGGCAATGGGAAAAAATATTCCATGCCAAAATAATTATCACCGAGGGATCTGATCACGAAATTGTCACAACCAATATATTAACAATAATCGATGTGGCTACCATTCATGTCCATTGCTTGCATTCATGTGTAATATATATATATACTGACACAATCATAGGTTCATTCCATTTACAACCTGTTCGATCGTCTCTTTCCTCAATCTGTTATCAGAGGTTGATGGCTACAGTATTTCTTATTGATAGACATAGGTCGTTTTGATTACCATCACTGATTGACCTTGATGACAGATTTCTTTGAAAATCTAGCAAAAGAATCAATCTTTGATAACAGTGCTCCTACCAGGCAAATGTTATCATGTTCCCTTTGAAAATAAATTAGGTTTTAACTAGTCTCTAACCATAATAATACTACATCTCTGCTTTGAAAGACCACAAGATATTATCTGGCATGACATATTACTAGCTTAGTTTTCATATGCGTATGATAATCTTAGTTCTTGATTACACTAAATTAGACCATTAAAACATAGATAAAAGCCTGCAAAACCGAGTGGTCGAGGGTTCACTGGAAGCTAAGTAATGCTACATAGATGTAAGATAAATAAGTAAACACAGTTCTTAAGACGTGAAGAAAATAAACTAGCTTTATTCGCAATCATGTTTAGCTATAGATTATACGAGTATCTGCTACACAAGTGCTCAGCAGACACCAGTGACGTCCCCCAGTGGTAAGTCTGAAGGCTTATAACTCTCAAAAACAGGCTTTGTGCTTAAATAGAAATAAACAAACGCTGATGATGGTTTATTGCAAAGAACAAAATAGAGAAAGAAACTGGTGTGAAAAAAAAAATGAGTAAACAAATGAAGCAAAGTGGAAAATAATACGAAGAGAAAAAAAATTAATATACGTACTAATACATAAACTTGTCCTTAATTACGGTCACAGGATGTAGAGAAACTGTCACAAAACCTTTCTACTGGTGCTACTTTCAAATTTAAAAATAAAAAAATGAAGTACACAACAGTAATAGAGTTGGCGCCAAAAAAAAAAGAGCAGCCAAATATATTACATCATACTGTATGAGAAAATGTTCTCATTACACGAGAAAAATGCTTGCTCCTACGTAAATGGAATACTAATACACAAGACGATGAATACTAGCTCTCCCTCCTATTCAACCATTCTCTATCAACCATGTGCCATCCCTCTATAATCTGAGAGAAGTTTGTTTGTCTTCTAATTTCTCCTATGCTTTTGCATTTGTATCTGTCAGCATATTTAGGACAACAATGGTTTGTGAAACATTAATTCTACAATTACATTTCGTTTCAAATCCCATCAGGCATTTGAGGGATTTCATTTTCACACATTGTTTATACATATTTTCAAGATACACACAGTTACCTTAAGTAACATGTTTTTAAGTCACATGTTACGTATTGCATTTCGATAAAAAAAAATATTATTTAAATAATCAAGCCCTGAGTATATAAATAATTTTATTCTTATGTACTTACAATCTTTATACTGCCACTGGCATATTTCGGAAAAAACAAACACATTTTTATAACAATGACCTTTCTCTATAAAATTAAAAAATTAATCATATGAATGATATGTTAACTTTCATGAAGATTTCCCCGTAGGTCTGTCAGTATGTTAAATTTTAGTCTCCTTGTTCTTATTTGACATCGGATTTAGACTACATATATACTGGGTTATTATATATATATAGCCTATTCTACCATCCATAACTCGAAATTTATTGATAATAAAGCTATACTATTTCGTAGGTGAACTAATTGGGTAATGGGAAATTATTCCATGCCAAAATAATTATCACCATAAGGTTCTGATCAAGAAATTTGCACAGCAAACATGTTAACAACATTTTATGTTACCACCATTTATGTCCATTGCTTGCATGCACGAGAAAAATGTTATACACAGTTGAAAGATACTGTCTAAATTTGGCAATTGCACCTCAGTTAGCGACCTATGATATATTTCTGGTCTTTCAAGGTAGTTGGTACACTATGGTAAATCAATGACTTGGGGTGGTTCCATAGTCAACTCAGCGAGAGCTGGAGATCATGCTGGCCATGTGTGAGAAGTAAAATGTCTGCTGATTACTCAATCGTGGAAATCATGTCTCAACAATGCATTAGCAATCTGTGGAATGTGAACTGGAGTGCCTTTTGCGTGAAGACAGTTTCATCAAAATGACTCTTCCTTTCTGAGAAAAAAATTATAACATGTCCTGACATGTATCGATAGTGTTCACTGTCACAAATCATTTATTTGTGGATTCCTCAAAGAAATTAAGCCAAATGATGAATTTGTTCCTGAATCCAACTCGCATTGAACCTTCTCTTCCATTACACAAAGGAATCTAGAATGCTTTCTCCACAGATAACACAGTTATGAGTGTTGACCTCGTCATGGAGAGAAGATTGAATTTCATCAGTCAATACGATCTTGTCTAGAAAGAAGTAACTGACTTCTACTCAAACCAGGGATCACAATACAAAGGCTAACCACTTGTGTGCATGTTCTGACAGCAGTTTAAACGTGTTCTGTAACGTGTAGAGACACAGTTTCAGTATCTTTCTCATAACCTTCTTTACTATTGATAGTGGGAGTCTGATGTGCTTGACTGTATAACTGGTGTATCATTCCTCTTCAGTATTTACTTCTTCAATAACAGCCACTGTTTGTCAAAAGTCTGCCTCAACTTCAACAGGTAACATTACGAATTGCATCAACACCAAATCATGTTTGTTAAATTTTTATTTTCAGCTTATGAATAGCCTCATGCACCTAAACATTCGCTTTTTTCACGTCAGTAAAATTTTAACCCTTCATTAGTGTTATTACCATTGCATTTTAATTAATAACTTTAAAGAGAAGTTCTAAGATTCAGAACAAACTTGTTAGGTACCGTTTCTACAGGCTTAATTAAATGTGATATGTTTCAGGCTGGTTTATACGGTTCCTAGTATGCAGAATTTATTATTTTATTTTTTTGCTATTGTAAATCACCTTTCTTATGATCTAATTACTTTATATGTCAAATATTACGGTCTCTTGTTGATTAGGTTTCGTGTTATTGACGCTAGGATAGATCAGCTAATTTTATAATACCCTTGTATACCGGATGATTCAAAATTCCACTAACGGCATATAATTAAGAAATGGAGAAGAAAATAATGTCAGTGGTATAGAATGAGGTGCTGTAGGCCTACCTTGTGACAATATCATTAAAGATGAACTTCAAGTTAAGGTCCTTCAAAACGTTTCTTTATACACATGATACACCACAAAATGTGTAGGGCTGTAGGCAATACAAAGTGGAATATTTTACACTAAAAATTACCAAATTAGCTCCACAAAAATAAATTACAGATATGTATGCAGGTGAGATAGACACTCTCTCAGAATTACGAAATGGTGCAAACAATAAATAGCTATGTTCAAAGTGCTGCCCATATGTGACAAGTGTCAATATAGCGGCTTCATTATCATTATTGATTTGTTTCTGGTTTGCCTGCATGGCTTCTGTACACAAGTGAGTCTATAGTATGAAGCCACCGACACACATTTCATATAATCTGATCTGAAGGATGAATGTTCTTCTGGGAACCATTTCATATACAATCCACATAGTAAGACCTTGATAAACAGTTCTTCAACTAACATTGTGCCATTATATAGCTGATTTTGAATTGGCTATAACGCAATTTATGTGTGCTACCTTTATGTAGAGAGCTTTTATTTTAATAGTTTTGTAATTCTTTGGACACTTCAAAAGTACTGTGAGTGCACGTACAAAATTCTGACCTTGCAACTTAAACCTAGTTTTTTTGCTACCTTTGGTATGTTCGGATTTCGATCTTCTAAGATACAACTTCATATATATAGAAAGGGGTGTATTAATGGCTATAACTGTTGTTCTTGAAGAGCAGTTCTGGTAATTCTGGTTCAAAATGTTTCATTTGTTATTGTGTACACCTTTTTTCATTAAACAGTTTGAGTGTTTGGCTCCTATTAATAAAATTTACCAAGGATATGACCCTGACTAACAATGATATTGTCACATGGTAGGCAAACAACACTTCATTTCATACCACTAACATTGGACTTCTCAATTCCCCTATATGTAAAAACAACAGACAGCACAATAAGTTAGGCCTATAATGTTTTAAGTCATTGGGAGATAGGTAGTGATGCCATGTGCCATATGTAAATAATTATATATTGGATGTTCTAAGAATTTATGAGGATCTTAATAAAGTAGAAGATCAGTTTATGTGCACGACCTTCCTTTGTAAAACTTTCAAAATAATTTTCATGATAAGTCACAGTTAGGTAATGAATATTGATAATATTTTTCGAGAAGACTCATTTTCCTTTGTTAGCCCGGTGGGACGACGGTAAATCTTCAGATTTACAACACTAAAATCAAAGGTTCGATTACCTTCGGTGCACACAACAAATATCCTAATGTGACTTTGTTATAAGGAAAAGACACATATTTTCTCTTCGTTGATTAACACAGTCGTTTTTTTTTCAAAAACATTTTTTTTCATTAAAAAAAAATCAAACTTCCATATACTTGAAACTAGCATTTTAAGATTTACCAGTTCTCAAATAAGTATTGTAATACAATAAGTATTCCTATAGCAAGTTGTGATTGAACATGTTAAAATATTTTGTGTCAGAGATTTATGGATGTTACTAAAATCTAAGATATACCTAGTGTTCTTTTAAAAACATTTTACTAGGTACTCGAGAAAAATATGTGTCTCTCCTATTTGTGATATAGATGTCATCAGAATCTAAGATATGCCAGTTCTTAGGTTCTGATTACATCTTTTTACGATATATTCGACACAGGGTTTTTGAGTTTATCTACTAGTTAAAGACGAAACGTCGTCCATCTGTTGCGGCACTGATCTACAAGCAACTTGTACGAAACAACGACGTTTTCTGCCGCGACAAACAAGTTTGTCTTTTTAAAATACTTCCACCCTTATATATATGTGAAACAGACGATGCGCTACTTTTGGCATATAGTTAGATTTGAGGGTAGATTAGTAGAGATCGTGATGAGTAACAAAATCGAATCAGTTATACGCGCGTCCCACGCTTGGTATTGCTGGAGCACAAAAATCATAATCATTGGCTGAAATTTCTATTTACATTTGTTTGGTTGTAAAGGAAAAATGGTGACGCAACACCACCAGATTTTGACTTCGGCTACAACTCTATAATAACCCGCATGTTTTACCCGCAGCACATTTCAATTTTGAAAATGCTCAAATTAAAGCGCGCTTCTTCAGCTCAGCAGGCTAACAAAGCCAAAACCAGGAAAACAGTTCAAAGAGAAGACCCTGAAATTTATAATAAAAATTCAATGCCTTTACCATCACAATTAAAATTTTGCAGGGTCATACAATTGACCAAGTAGGAATATGTCTTTGCATATCAGTTTTTTCGCATGTTTCAAAATCTATAAGGATTTATCAAGAAGAACATTTGAACGTAACATTAAAATATACAGAAGTCAATATGACAATCAAGCAATACTTAAAGGAGATGACCAAATATACATAAAAAATGTTTTATTGTTACTAGATTATAGTTGATTTATAGAAAACATGCTCATAAAACATTTATTTATATATAATTTTGAGAAGAAAAATAAATCATTATTTCCCGTCATATGAAGGGCATTCAGCTTGTGTTATATAGTTTAAACTTCTGAAAACAAAATCTAATGACACCTGCTAATCCTCAAATCCTTCTGGCTGCAATACCTCACACATTGTAGGACATTAGAAATTTGAAAATAATACCTAATGACATCTGCTAGTCTTCAAACCCTTCTGGCTGAAACACCCCACTCAATGTAGGACATTAGAAATCTGAAAATAAAACCTAATAACATCTGCTAGTCCTCAAACCCTTTTGGCTGAAATAGCCTACTCAATGTAGGACATTAGAAATCTGAAAATAAAACCTAATGACATCTGCTAGTCCTCAAACCCTTTTGGCTGAAATAGCCTACTCAATGTAGGACATTAGAAATCTGAAAACAAAATCTAATGACACCTGCTAGTCCTCAAATCCTTCTGGCTGCAATACCTCACACATTGTAGGACATTAGAAATTTGAAAATAATACCTAATGACATCTGCTAGTCTTCAAGCCCTTCTGGCTGAAACACCCCACTCAATGTAGGATATTAGAAATCTGAAAATAAAACCCAATGACATCTGCTAGTCCTCAAATCCTTTTGGCCGAAATAGCCTACTCAGTGTAGGACATTATTAGAATTAACTGATGATCATTAATAAGATAAAATTGGGAAGCATTGGCAACACCGGACAACTGCCTCCTGCACAGGATATATCTGTATTTGGTACGAATAAGTAACAGGTAAAAATATAAAATTTAATTTCATATAATATATTTTTCCAATGCTCGGTGCTAACGTTTTTTACACCAGATCTTTTCCCCTAAACTAGCTCAATAATACTTGTTTAAACATGGTTAATAGTGAGAAGTTAAGAGAACAAATCGCATTTTTTAATATGGCTTTCTATCCCGAATACCTACCTCCCGATTTGTAGTTTTTAAAATTGTCTAATTTGTAACTGGAATATTAATTTTCTGTCTTGACCTTTTCTGTTTTAAACATATATCGGTCACAAAACATGCTGTTGTCGTTCATTCTGGATAAGAAAAAAAAATGGAAACCTCTCTTTAGGCCATTGAATAGTATTTTAAGAGTTGTCACAAAGCTGATGTGTTAGCTTTAAATAATCTGGAATGAACTTATCTTTATTCTGTATTAAAAGTCTGATGTCTAATGACGTCCTGATGAAGAGACGACCTGATTGTCTTGAAACATGTTATTTCATCGTCCTTTATACAAGTTTTTTGAAGCTGATGGACCAGCATGCTGTGGTCCTCATTTCGAAATCAGCAAGCAAGCCAGTAATGTGGTTTTCTCAGCCTTCATAGTGCTTTGTGATTGATGTCTGGATAAATAATATAATAATGATCACTGGGGTTTGGCACCGTCTCTCTCTGCCATATTAAATTCAGATGAGAGAGAATAGAATTTCAAATGTCGCTAGAAACTTCAGCTGCATGACCGGCGGCAGACTGATTACCCGTGAGCTCGGGCCTACGCTTGCACGTGGGAACCGATTTCCGGTCCACTGTATACGTTTAAGAGAATGGGCTGGCCTCTACTTTGGCTCAAGCAATAACGTAGGTACCTTCGTCCGCACGAGTTGTTTCCCGCCTTCGTGCGGCATTACTGTCGGTCATGATGAATGATCTTCGTCTGGTCATTTGTTGCTTTTTTTTTGCTTCTTTTTCTCCTTCTTACCCTTATTTTTTCACACATCAAATTACCCATGTCTTTCATATACTGAATACAAAAATATTTTACTGATGAGTTGCATGATATCATTTGGTACTAGCTTCGAATATTAACAATATAGCATCGTCAAAAAATCAAGCTGGATTGACCTGCGTTGTAGGCAGTAAGAAAGTAATGCTAATTCATTACGTTGGAAACTATTTAAGTGACTAGCAGTTGTGATCAGGTAAAAAGAAAAAAAAACACGTAACCATGCAAAAGAAATCTCATTTTTATAATGCAACATTAATTAGTAGATATCCTAAGCCTTTTTTAAGACAAAATCTAGTTGAAAGGAATTATGAGTCTTTAATTTCTAACTGTCAAACAGTCTAATCAACTTAACAACCAATTTTCTTTAATTAACCACTAATTATCAACAGCCAGTTTCACAGCCATTAAGTATACTAAGGAATTACTTAGAAACCAAACAATACCACAAACTTTTCAAATATAGATGTGTTTGGCCCTTGTTAAAAGTCACCTTAACAACTGACATGATCATTCAAATTAACCCACATCTTTGAAACTTCGAAAAATAATCGGTAAAAGTGATAATGAATTTTCAATGAAAATTGTTAATAATTCCTTCCGGTATTTAAAATACAGAAAATTATTCAGTTAATTATCTATAACTTTAATTAAAGATATCATTTTTAAGCAATGAGCGAAATACGATACATGTAAATTAATGACGTACAACCTGATTTTTTTTTCCTGGTGACGAAATATAAGATAGTTGGAACTAAAAGTTATAAGTATATTTACCATTGAATTAAATCTATACAAGGGATAATTGGAAACTGGTTCGATTGTGGCCTAGTGGTTAGCTTGTCGGACTTGGTATCCGTCATTCTCGGGTTCGGAACTTGATACTTTTAAACTCGCTCGCACTTTCGATTGTGGATGGGTTATAAAAGTGACAATCAATAGCTAAATTCGGCTAAAAATAGCCGTTTAATGCAGCTGGGTTATTGCCTTTACTCTGGTCAGCAGTTCAAAATTACAGACATCTGTTCCTGAACCATATGTATCTCCGACTTACTCAATTAGTTCATTGTAAGCTTGAGGCTTATTCGGTGAACAAACAAACAAATATTGGAGATAAATTATTTCTTTTAGTCTTGTCTCCCGATAGGCCAGCGGTAAGTCTACGGAGTTATAACGCTAAAATTGGGGTTCGATTCCACGCGGTCGACACGGTAGATAATCCATTGTGGCTTTGTTCTAAAACAAACAAACAAACAACCTTTAGCTCTCTGTCGGTCATGGCGCAAATAGCCTAGTTGCTTTGCGCCAATGAACCCCACCCAACCAACTGCCCGTCACCTGAAGTACCAGGATGGTTTAGTGTACACAAAACACTGTCGACATTTTTTCAATACAGGCTTTCCTGACGACTGTAACCGATACAGAATTTTTAATTACATGTATAATATTTTTTTTTAAAGTTAAATATATCGATGAAGCTTCGGACTCTGCCTGTTAAATAATATAATTATGTATCTAAAAAGCATTGTATTAACGAATTATTGATTTTCAACAGCCTGTGTCACCGATATTAATTTTACTAAAGAATCACTTAGAAACTCCTTATATTGGCATTATTCCGCCTCCGTTAATCGAGGGGCCTGACATGGCCAGGTGGTTGGGGTGCTCGACTCGCATTCTGCGGGTCACGAGTTCGAATTCCCGTTCCACCAAACATACTCGCCCTTTCCGCCTGGGGTCGTTATAATGTGACGGTCAATCCCACTAGTCGATGGTAAAAGAGTATCCAAATAGCTGGGAATGGGTGGTGTTCACTAGCTGCTCACCTCTAGTCTTTCACTGCTAAATTAGGGACGGCTAGCACAGACAACACAAACCAAACCGTTCATCTAGGCTGAAGCAACCAGTTGTCGGTTAGGCTTTGCAGTAATGCAGTCGTGATCTCCAGCAGTAGCACAAGAGAAGTGATGTAAAGTGGTGTTGTTTCTGAAGAAAACCTTTCTTTTCCCTTTCAGAATTTTTCGATTTATGTCGGCGTAGCATGGAAACATGTATTAAGAAGACTTATTGAATTTCATAAACAGTATCTTTATTTATTGAAATTTTAAATTATAGTATTTAATGTCAATACCTTAAGTTCCATCAAACGATTTCAAATGAGGATGTCATTATCACCACCTTAGTTCTGTGTAATCAGAGATAAAGAAAATATGGTCGATATCCCCCCACCCACCCCCAAAAAACGACACCAAAAAAACAATATTGTCTGTGAGTTCAACTTAACTGCAATACACCTTCCATGTGTAATGTTGTGGAACAGACTCTGTCAATAGCATCAAATACATATCAACTTCAAATTCTAATGCGTTCTAGATTTGAACAGGTTTTACAGCAAGCAGTTTAAATTTTGTTCATAAAATAATTGCAATGCGATTATATGAAGTGCATTTCTCAGATCAGTTTTGGAATTTTAGCAACAATTCGTTAGATTTTAAAGCTGATGGTTTTCATGTTTAAAAGCATCACTGAATTTGAGAGATGTTAAAATTTGAGAGGTTTCGTTTTCACAAAAAAACAACAACAAAATTTGCATCATAATGTAACCAGAAAATACTCCCCTTCCGTTTACTACGTAACATATGTTAAGTGTGGATTTTTGTTATGAATAGAATCACACAGCTTCAGCACGTAATATATGTTAATTTTGTTTTGTTCTGTTAATTATGTGTTCACTAGTGTAGCTTTGAGTTAAAATGTTTGATTCATAACAAATATTATTTATACCTACTGAACTTCTCACTCATAAATAATTAAACACACAATTAAGACCGTTATATGAATTTATCCTCCGTGTTGTTTAACCCACATATATGTATTATTACAAAAACACAATTACAGAATTGATTATGAAGGAAAATTATTGATTACTTCCTCACGCATATTGAACCTTTACAAGTTAGACAGTTCTGCCGATTTCTTGGACGCCTTTATAAAATTATAGTAAGAAGGTGTTCTACTTTTATATTTTTACATAAGCTTATCAATAATACAATATTTTGAATCCAGAACCATGGTAATATCAAAACAAAATACTTCTTAATAGTAGCATTGTCTATACCAATTAATTCGGAAAGATTCCTTCTAATCAATTATAAACCTATTAGTGAATGTGAACAGCATCATTTTGAGCCTGTTATTATTATGTGTTTATTAAAACAAGACCAGTTGTTTAACTAGAGACATAAAACTAGTATGTAGTTATATTTATGGTCACACTTCGTATCTAATACGTAGTATAGTGTTTTGCCTTGCCGATCTGTGAATCCGCCCCGAACTTCAGATCCAGAGGTGCGTTATAAGAGTGAGGGTTAAATCCCTCTATTTGATCCAGCAAGAATAGCCCAAGAGTTACCAAAAGAGAACATTTTCCCCTTCATTAAACTCTTCTTCCTGTTTCCTCTATTTTAAAGAAACCACAATCTTCCTTACACTAACATCTTCTTCCTACTTCCTCTATAGCGAGAAATAGATTTCAAGTAGTTCGGCTTTATTTTGTAGCATTATAATACGCGGGTGTTGGTTTTATTTATCTATGTTTACTTCTATGCTTAAAAACAACTTTTTGTTCTCCCGAATAGCATTATATTATTTCAAAGCTATGCATAATTACATAATTTTAAGATATGCAAATCTGATAATTAAACTGAATCCAAGAGTGATAATATTTGCAGGTCTTGAAAGTACGAAATAATCATTAAAGTTAGAAAAAAAGGCTTTTATTCTCCAGATAATGATAAAACAATTTTTAATTTCATCCAACGTTTCGCCAATGCGGCTTCATCGGAGCTAGTAGTACAATAACTGAACCACTAGCCCTGATGAAACCGCAATAGCGAAACGTTGGCTCAACTAAAAAACTTTTTATCATTATCTGTAAAGTAAGGGTCTTTTTTTTAATTTTATTGTCAAAATTTCTAGATCCTTCCAGTATGCGCTACAAGTTTCAAAAACAATGAAATAACCATTAAGCATCTTTGGGCGGTGATATACTAGAGCATAATATATTAGCTCCATATTTCTGGAGTTCTTCCTTATGCAGCACTATGCTCTCTCGTTCAAAAGGAGCTTTTCATTTGTTTTTTGTCATGAAATACTACAACTTTAGAAAATTAAATAACTTCTCATGTTCTTTCTTTTACTGTTTTACGTTCACTTATAAATCTTCCTTTTGAGAACATTAGTTTAGAAAATTCTCACGCTAACAAATCAGTTTGGATTGAGTATATAAAAAACTAGCCTTCTCAAAAGCCCTATTTTTCATGGTCATTTGTAATCTTCAGGCACACCCATGTCGCGATATTTGAGTTATATAAATACTGCGATAACGACAGTAACTGAAATATACCTCAGTTTCTGTTTTGCATACCAACGAAATAGCGGGAAAAAGAGTGGCAATACCAGAAACTTGATTGGTGTTTTGAGTTAATGTGAGAAGTATTGAAGGTGGTTTTGCTACCGTATTGAAAGGCTAAACCATAACTGTACCTTAAGATAAAGTTACTATTGCGGTTCCACAGCATAAAGCTTGTAGACTGGAAAGAAATATTCCTTCTGATTTTTTCTTTCAAAATGTGTTAAGGGGAATAAAATTATAATTTTCAAAGCACGTAAAGAAATAATAATCATTATTACTTTCATTTGTTTAGATTCACAATGAAGGTTATCTGTTAAGCACTAAGATAATTTTGGCATCTGTGCTTCAGTTCAAAGGTTATCTGCTTAGTACTAAGGCAGTTTTTTCATATATGCTTCACTTCAAAAGTGATCTGTTTAGTACTAAGGCAATTTTAGTACCTACGCTTTACAACAAAGGTTATCTGTTTAGTACTAAGGCAATTTTGACATCTATGCTTCACTTCAAAGGTTATCTGTTTAGTAATAAGTCAGTCTTAGCACCTACGCTTCACAGCGAAGGTTATCTGTTTATTCCTAAGGCAATTTTAGTACCTACGTTTCACAACGAAGGTTATCTGTTTAGTACTAAGGCAATTTTGGTACCTACGCTTTACAACAAAGGTTATCTGTTTAGTACTAAGGCAATTTTGGCATCTATGCTTCACTTCAAAGGTTATCTGTTTAGTACTAAGGCAGTTTTAGCATCTACGCCTGTGAAAGCTCCTTTCACGTATAACCCTGATGTCTGAGAAAGAAGTGTTGAGTGCTTATAGTTTATTGCATTAATGTACGATTGTAAATATGTAAAGAGCGGCAAGATCGCACCCGGAAACCCGTATTCCTTTCTTACTCGGCTGTATATTTAGTCAACTCCAGTTCTCGCAAAGATTATAGATACCGACCTGCTGCATTTGCTTTGTGAACACATTTTCCCGCCTCCAACTACTGTAGTCCATTCTTTGCCAGGAAGAAAGATAACGGGGGAAGGGGTAGCGTATAGAGGGGAAGAATATCAAATCGCCTGCCTCCTATAGTTCATGTTTAACTGTTGAATATGGATGAGACAACTGTCGCAGAATAGCGTTCAGTCTCTATACACAAGCTGCCTCCCTTGGTGGTGGTATTCTTGCCCCGGAAGTAATCAGGAGCATCCCCCAAAGACTCGGAACCTTACATAAATTCTGGAAAATCTCGCTACCGAAGGATAAAATATGGCTTCCGCTGGTCTGAATGAGAGCTAAAATCCTCAGTTATGCTTTCTTCCATTGCGTTATGACAATCATAATGTATCTAATAATGGTGCTGAGAGAAATGATCGATGACCAAGTTTACTCTCTTCCTGGGTCCTGTATCAGTCGTTCATTGAGTAACATTGGCTATAAGACCACTGTTTACTGAGCTTTTTCCAAGTGAGATATCTTTTCATGTTCGTAATCAGAAAATAACATAAACTTGGACTCACGCTTTCTCAGCATGAAGCTAAGAATGTTTTCATTACCATTACTGTTTTACTTTAAAATTTTGCCTAATTATAAAAAGTACCCTGTCATCGAAAGAAGTATTATTTTTATTCAAGAAAAGATGTACAACTTTTGATTATAGTTACAGCGTAAAAATCTAATTGTTTATTTTAATTAAATACAGATATTATATTTCGAGTTGTTGTTTACATAAAGGGCATTTTTATTTCTGTCTGAAATCTACTCTTTCAACATGTTTTTGTTCGTTTCTAACATTATAAATAACAAAATGTGTTTCATAAAACTTCCAAAATTTTCAGGCCTTATTAAACTACGATTTTGTTTCTTTCAGGCCTTGAAAACAATGCATCAACAGAGAAAATTATATTCATTAAGTATTTGCTGCCTGGACTGATTCTTTCTCGAAAAGTTGAATAAACTTTTACATAGTTTACAGTGTGAACATTTCTTAACAAAAAAGTATATCGCTTTCTTAGTTACAATTTTTCCTCCTATCTTGTTTGCTTTTTGTTTATAATTGTTCAAGTAAGAGAAATTCACACATGCTGAAACGCCCATACGCTTCGATTTTGTCAAAACAATCATTTCCAAATTACAGCTCTGTTCGGAAAACGTGAATCAAAAAACGCTGTGTTCAATAAAACTTCGTTGGAATTCATCGTCTCATGAGCTCTATTTGCATACTGGTGTGAATACAATGAATTGAAATCACGTAAACAGCGCATTCTTAGCTGCTTTTATGTTGTTCTTGTTGTTCGTTCTAATAAGATAAACTTTTGGCCATCCTTCCGAAAAAGTTGAAAGAGTCCTACTTCAACGTTTTTGTTTGTGTTATTACCAAACATTTCTTCAGAAACAAGTTGGTTCTATATAGTATTTTATTCAGTCTCTTTAAAGGTTTTTTTTCTTTAAAAATATTCACCACAAATTACTTCAGCTCTTAACGAGAGTTAAAAATTGCAGATGAGGAAACACGTGATATAATATCTCTTGATCATTCTGTTGACTGGGTAAAGAAAGCACAAACAACAATTTAACGCAATGAGTTGTCGAAATGTAATACGTGTACGACAAAAATAAAACACAAAGTATAGATTATTGTTGTTTTCTTAGAGCAAAGTTACACGATGGGTTATCTGTACTTTGTCCACCGAGGAAACAGAGTCCTGCATTTTACCGTTGTAAATCCGTAAACTTACCGTTAGCCCACCTGGGGTCCAAAGTATAGATTATTGTTGTTTTCTTAGAGCAAAGTTACACGATGGGTTATCTGTACTTTGTCCACCGAGGAAACAGAGTCCTGCATTTTACCGTTGTAAATCCGTAAACTTACCGCTAGCCCACCTGGGGTCCAAAGTAGAATAATATAAACTAACCATTATTTGTTACTCGTTTGTAAGGCTTCTATAAGAAGGAGTTTCAATTAGAAATGTAAAAAAGACCAAGTCGGTTTATCCTACTCAGGGAAACTATAAATATGAGCAAATGTTTCGAAGTTCATTTATCGATCTTTATAACTTCCCTTTCTTTTCAGGAAAAGGTTTTTTTTTTTGCTTGAAGTTAAGCACTAGGCTAGGCAATGGGCTACCTTCGCCCTGCCCACCACGGGTGTCGAAACCCTGTTTATAGCGTTGTAAGTGGATGGTTTTTATGAAATAAAGTATCAGCTTAGATAGGCAAAATCTAGTCTCAAAATATCCTTTCTAATGCTGGAGATTAATAGACGATTGAAATGGATATAATATCAGACCAAATATAGTCGTGAAATGGGGAAGGTCCCATTGCATTCTGCCTGTTTGTTTGTGTATTGCTCGATTTTCTTTTACCAAAAACGGATACAAAAGACAAAAGAAAATATCATAGATAATAGTTCATTTTTCGAAAATTTTTTAATAAATGTTAATCACATTTTTATTTAGAAATGCTTAAATCAATTTCATTTGTGTTCTTTTCGTTAACGTGTTAATAACTTAGTTGCTAACCAACTCTAATCACCAGAATTCTTTCTAAAGACCTGAATAGAAGTGTATGTTTATGAAATTACTTTTCTGCTATATTCGAACAAACTAACACTATCACAATTTATACATTATTTATGTTATTTACTGTTTTAATATTTCTAGACATCTATTATTCCATCTTATATTCATGAGTTTCACATGGCACTTGAAATTTAAACAACTGATACATAACATGTTTACGTAACATTTAAATAATTATATAATAAATTATTGCAAGTTATTTCCAAAAATTCTTCACAGTGGCAGAAAAATTACCATCCGCAATCAGACAAGATAATGAATGTATATCTTACAGGCATAGGAAGCAAAAGTTACCTAGGAGAAGAGGCTAAGGTGCATACGTGACCTCAACATGATAATTCTTTGGGTATCAGAGGTATGACCACAAGAAAATGTAGAATTTATAGACTTCAAATTGAACAATTACTAAAATATACATGGTGGGACGTACACGTAATTTGTGGTAGCTTTAAAGTTATTAACATCTCTTTGCCCAATTTACCAGATGCAGATCTGGGGAGATTACACACCCTATTCTCCTTTCCTTCGTCTATGATTGGGAGCCATTTCCTAAATTGTTTCACATTGTTGGATAACTTGCCATCTTCTTTCTGACAAAAAAAAAATGCATTGGGTTTGTTTGTTTGTTTGTTTTGAATTTCGTGCAAAGCTCCACAAGGGTTATCTGCGCTAGCCGACCCTAATTTAGCAGTGTAAGACTAGAGAGAAGGCAGCTAGTCATCACCACCTACTGCCAACTCTTGGGCTACTCTTTTACCAACGAATAGTGGGATTGACCGTCACATTATAACGCCCCCACGGCTGAAAGAGCGAACATGTTTGGTGTGACGGAAATTCGAACCCGTGACCCTCAGATTGCGAGTCGAGCGCCCTAACTACCTGGCCATGCCGGGCCAAAAATGCATTGGGAATTATTTCGCAATTATATCTTACTATTATTATGTTTGAATAACTTGATTTTAACAAATGGTCCGTTTATGGCTTTAAAATGGTCATTTCAGTATAAGGGCGTTATTAGTGTATGCACGTTTTTAGCAAGCTATCAAGGTATCTATCATGAGCTGATTTTAAGAACAGTAGTTCACGTTCTAGCTGCAATTGTGTTACTTTCCATAGCCAGTAGTAGAATATTGTATTTCAACACATATTTGTATTTTTTCCTTATCGTAAACTGACTTCATCTTGCTCCAAACTTTATAATGGGTATAAATTGAATCTCAAAATCTCAAAATATACAACTCAAATGATGGACTATATACATATGATACGATACAACATCTTTGTATCATGAAAGGCTCCTGCTACGTCGGATTTGAAATCAATTGTTCGTAAAGAACGCTGCATCTTATTAGGCCTTTATATTTCAGTCTCTTCAGACAAGAGCGTCTTCTCATGCCTGACGGTTACCTCGCTTCTTTATTTGAGAAGAGTCTTTAAGTTAATAAGGGGGGTCGTTGTCTCTTCAACAGCTGGTGGTTGTTTTGTGTGCAACCTCAGCAGCGGAATAAAGTTTTTAACCCAATCAGACTGTAAAAGTTTCCCAGCTTTGTTAGTTTTTACCTTCACAATCTCTATATTTTCATTTCTGCTTTTCCAGACTCTAACAAAAAATATTTTACTCACGATTTTTACATTTAATTGTTATCTGGTAATGAAACGAAAACTTTAATAACAGCAAATTCCTCTGCGGGCTGCTCATTTACTTATATAAAATCACAACTGTTAGTATTAATTTCAAAGACAAGTTTTCTGAAATTCGCAGTTATGTTCTTTTAACAGTAAAAATATTGACAATAGTATATTATATGAAGTTAAACTTAAAATTTTAGAAAGACAACAAGTAGAAATATGTGTTATAAAAAACGTAAATCATGAAATTGTGACAAGACCAAACAAAAATTCATAAAATGTGAAGTCACATTTTCTCATCATTAGATCAGGTAGAACTAATTTTTCACGTTTGAGTGTTGCATCGCTTAGATTTGAGTCTAAATAGTCCAAACCCGTAGAAAAGCTAAAACATCTTTTAAATTTTCAAACGTTGACCTCTTCTGACGAGTATCAACTGCTACGTTTGGTGTAAACTATAACAGAAACCCAGATATTTAGGCTTAAAAAACAACCAGAAGTATTTTAATAATAGCAATATCCGACAAGCTATAAAAGGTGGCCGATGCAAAAAGTTTTTGCAAAGAAAATAATAGATTAACTTCATTAACCTTTGAATCAATATCTATTACAAGTAGTTTTAGCTTTCGAAAAAGCAGACGCAGAATTTTTTTTTTCACTTCTAATTTTCTTTGTATTATTTTCTGTTTTGGAAACTCTTTTTGCCCTCTTTCCTTTGATAACTTTCTCAATGGATACATCACTGTGGTCACATCTATACTGATTACATTTATTGTACTTGAAACACCTTTTCACTCTGCAGTTGCAAGTAAGAGGGGCACAGGATTATCTTCTGCTGTTTCTATAGTGTTCTAGATTAGTTTCTTACGCTTTAAAACTGAAAATAGCGTCGCAAACCTAATCTGTTTTAGGAGAGAAAATGGAGAATATTAGTCAAAGAAAGGGCAAATCATGAATAACTCTGCAATGAAAACGTCACTAGGATTTCGTCTTCCCAGACAGGAAACCCTGTTCCATAACTAAATTCTAGCGTATTATTAGCAAGTTTGAAATTTTCAATATGTTACGTACTCCAGATTTATCACCAGTTTCGTTAATAATGGTTTAAATAAAGTTATCAGAAATGAAAATACGAAATTACAACTCCTATACGTCTATCAACGTTGCAATAACTTACATTTTATTATCGTTATTTTTTGTATTAATGTAGCAGTTGGTACACGCTATTATAACTGAAACTCTCACAGAAACTGTTTCTAACACCCGTTGAATGAATAAAATTACTCGCAGTTCAAGCTCAACTGGAAATTTCGTAAAAGTTAAAAATTTCCACTAAACAACCGTTTTTATACCACTAATTACGGGTAGTGACACGTTGGTTGTAAGTTTTGGTTTAATGAGCATTTTTAAATATATTGAATTTCAAATAATTAATTTTAGATAAAAAACTCAGCGATATTTAAAGCAGTTTGCTTAGAAATAATTGCTTTTTAAACATACTTGATTTTACATTTTGTAAAATTTATTTTGTGTTCTTATACTTCGTAAGTTTTACTAGGTATGTTTTATATTATGCTTAGCTATGCCTGCTTTGCTGTTTTAATAATTTATGTACTACATTTTATATAATATATTCATGTTATTTAGAGTTTTATTTCGATTAATCACTTTTAGCTTTTTATTTATATCTAGCCTGAAAATATTGAATATTTAATACTACATTTCGACTTCAAAAAATATCCAGAGTGAATGTATTATCAGAAGCTGGTGTGTGTTTTGCTAAAATGATATATTCTTCCTAATAGAAAGGGTTTATAGTGTGTATTGCAGGTTATTGATATAACTTTTTGTACATAAATATATGAAATATGAACAAAAACCTGTTCTTAACTTTTAGAGAAATGAAATATGCACAAAAAACCTGTTCTTAACTTTTAGAGAAATGAAATATGCACAAAAAACTTGTTCTTAAGTTTTAGAGAAACATAAAACCCAATTTGTGATTTTTTTTTCTTATTGCTCTTAACATGAATTACCGAATCTTTGAAGAAAGTGTCTACCAATATATGCAATTTCTGACGCAAAATGTATAGAGATGAGTTTTGAAATACAAAATTATTTCACCTTGATGTGGCCGCTCATCTTGTCAGAATACACGACCGAATTTAAAACAGCAAGCTTGATATGAAATTAATCTTCCATCCTTCACCAATTTACCCATGTTGCACCGGCGCCTGAACATTACTTATGTGCATATTTAAAAGAACAGTATACACGAAGGTTCGCTGGAAAAGTTTCCAATAAACGAGAAATTTAAGCACAAATGTTTAGAACTTGCAAGTGATCAGAGAACTTTAACGCATCTGCATTTTTTTATTATTACTATTACAAATTGAACTTTGCACTTTGACATGATACTGGTTGATCCAAAGTTTTGTTTTCTAACTGCATAAGTTTCGTTAGAGTTTCTCTTGTGGATATGGGTGAAATAAGATGTAATAATATTCATTCTTATAAATAAATAAATAACGAATTGTTACAAAAAACATGGCTGTCTTGTGAAGTTTTCAGGGAAACTCATTCTAACCCTTAATCTTAAACCTTAGTTTACTGTTGCTCTAAATTTTTGTAAGATGTACAATTCTGAAGAGAAAAAAATGGAATTTACGATTTTTACGAAAAACAATATATCAAAAAGGATTGGCATGGTCTGGGGGTTAGGGTCACGGATTCGAATCTTATCACCAAACTTGCTCGTCCTCTTAGCCGTGGGGACTTTATAATACAGAGGCCAATCACTATTATCTAATATAACACGTTTTTGAAATATTTTCTTGCTAACTATTGACTATATTATCTAATATAACACGTTCTTGAAATGTTTGTTTGCTTTGATATTCGCACAAAACTGCTCGAGGGCGATCTATACTAGCTATCCCTAATTTTGAAGTGATAGACTAAAAGGAAGGCACCCAGTCAACACCACCTACCGCAAAATCTTGTGCTACTCTTTGCCAACGAATAGACAATCAATAGTTAACAAGAAAATATTGATTCAGTCTATACATTAATGGTAGTTGTGAATTTCAGACAAAGTGTGCATATTATTTTGGCTTCAACAAATAAAAATACGGAAGAAACAAAACAGTCCGAATTGGCCTAGTTAAACATACGTTTCTAATATTTAGTTGATACACTAAAGGGGAGACAGTTAGTCAAAATCGCCCACCACCAACTCTTGAACTGCTCTTGTCAGACCAAATGGTGGGATTCACCACTCTTATATTGCAACCACGGCCTTAAAGCGCAAAGCGTGTTTTTGCGGCAACAGAACGCGAGCCATGAACACTTAAATTTACAGCTTGGGCACTTTATACTAGGCCACGCACAGACGTTAAACACATGAAGCGCCTCGTCTCGTCAGAATTTCAACATTCTTTTTACTAAAACTGGATGAAACCCTTTCATTGCAAAAAAATACTCTTCATAGACATGTAAAAGTCATTTGGTAATTAGCGAATAAAATAAACCGTCAACATAAAAGTTCTCAAGAAGAATCAGTTCATTTTGTGTCTTTCTGCCACATAGTTATTACAGTATGATTAAATACTAAGCATTAAAGTTGTTTTATATTTC
Organism: Limulus polyphemus; assembly: GCF_000517525.1. Lineage (NCBI taxonomy): Eukaryota > Metazoa > Arthropoda > Merostomata > Xiphosura > Limulidae > Limulus > Limulus polyphemus. Next base: position 1,405,589 of record NW_013665657.1, on the reverse strand, counting down.
TCTCTTTATTTACTAATTTTAAGGATCTGGGCTCAAAACATTTTATACAAACACTAGATATCTCGAGATCAATAAACGTTTACGGAAAATCAACTAGAGAATGCTTAGAGTCCTTAACTAGACGCAAGCATGTAGAAAGATTAAATCCTGAACTAAATGTATTTATAGAGCATGCGTCAGTCCTTAAAAAGTAATTATAGAGAACGTTTCAATCCTTAACAAGATGTGTTTATAGAGAATATTTCAATCCACAACCAGACTCAGTGGTTTCCAAACTATTTTCACTAGCGACACTCTAACCCACTTACTTTGATTTGCGTAACACATCTGGTGCCACATGATATATTTTTATAGAGTATTTTTTATGTTCTTAATTATTTTCGTTTGGTGAATTTCTTGCGTCTCCCCTAGCAACTTTCCGCGACACACAATTTGGAAACCACTGCTTTAGTCCTTAATAAGATGTGTATATAGAGAATACTTCAGTCCTTAACTAGATGTCTATGTAAATAATGCTTCAATCTTTGACTAGATGCGTTTGACCCATTTATGGCTTAGAAATATACTAAACGCTTTCGAAATACTTTGAATTGGCGAAGAAAAACACACCTAGGATCTTTTTTCTTTCTTTTATCGTCAGAGATACAGTCACAGATTAGGAAATGCACAGTATTTCAGATTTTATGAAAATACCATGTTTCATTAAAAACGATAATGAACAGATGAAGATAAACATTTTGTCATACACCTAATTAAAAAAAAATAACTCCCAGAATGTTTTCAAATTTGATGACGAGGAACCCACTTTGAGACTAATAATGCTTGGAGACGGCTTGAATGGATAATGAATGATGATGACAAAACCTTGTCGAATCGTTCTACATTTGCTGTTATGTTAAACTTATATTAAGGTTTTTCTTCATTACCCATTCAAGCCGTCTCCAAGCATTATTAGTCCCAGAATGTTTATCAGTTTCACTTAAATGGCTGCCATCATAGTTAACTTC
>NW_013665657.1:1392025-1403767 GCF_000517525.1 Limulus polyphemus | reverse complement strand
GCATTATTAGTCCCAGAATGTTTATCAGTTTCACTTAAATGGCTGCCATCATAGTTAACTTCGTGGTATGTCTCTGAAACAGACACTTTTGTAGGTACCAAAACTTTAACTATTAAATTTTTATTTTTGTTTGTTTTGTTTGAAGTTAAGCACAAAGCTACACAATGGACTATCTGTGTTCTGACCACTATGGGTATCGAAACCCGGTTTCTAGCGTCGTAAGTCCGCAGACATACCGTTGTGCCACTGGGGGGCTTTTATTTAAATAATAAAAGAAATATATATAAGAATAATTAGCGTAAAATAAACATTTGAATCAGCAGTTGAAAAATAAATGTCATTAAACTTTATAATTAGTGAGAAATTAAGCTTCTGTCCACTTTCCCCTTAATGGCTTAGCGGTAAGCTTGAGGGTTATAACGCTACAGTTCAGGGTTTGATCCCCGTGGTGTGCACAACAAAAACAAATCCTGTCCACTTTACAGTTAACTCTATAAAAGAGGTACTAGAGTTGGTCAGTGGTAAGTTTACGGGCATACAACGCTAAAATCTGGGGTTTGATTCTCTGTAGTGGACAGGGTGCAGATAGGCTACCGTGTAGCTTTGCGCAAAAACAAACAAATAAATCCTGAGATAAATTTGAACTCTAAAGCAAATTCGTAATTTCGAACAAAATAATGAAATATATTTATCGTATTTTGAAGCCCTTTTAGTTTTTGTACAACTGTTTTGAACTAGAAAAAAATCACATACAAACATGCATCGAATATGCAACGGTTATGATGGCGATATGTTTTAGTTTTATTTATATCATTAAGAGTTGTAATACAGGGAAATTCTGACCAGCATTGAATGGCATTAGGTTAATGAGGAGAATGTGCCACAAAGCAATTGAAAGACGATATTTTCCAGAAAATATAATGGCAATTAATGTAGCAAATTCTATAGAAATATGACTTATATTCGTGCTGTAAGTTGTACTAGATGTAACTTCTAATTGTGTTAAACTTTATAAAACACAACCTAAAATCTGTAATAATTAACCATTATCTGTCCATTAAGTTTTACAATACATAACTTTATTTGTTCGCTAAGTTGTATGATATATATATATATATGAATATACACATGCATATATATATGTACACACATAAATAGATACATACATATACATATATAACATTTATATGTGTACTAAATTGAAAAATGTACAGTCTCTATTCCTTCGGTATGCTTTACAAAACATTATTTCCTTTTGTGCACTAAGTTGGACGATATGTAACATCCAATCATGCACTAAATTCTACAAAAAAAACATCCAATCATTCACTCAGTGATAAAAATTAACATCCTTTCGTTTACTAAAGTATACGACATATATCCCCTATTCGTACTCTAAAGTATAATATATATATATCCTTAATTCATACTCTTGGGCCTCCATTAATCTTCTAATCTTGTGTCAACTTCTGTAAAGAATAACCTTCAACTGTACACTAAATCCTAAGCTGTATAAACTCAATTTGCAAAACTATATATTACAAATTGTGACCCATATTTGACTTATACTTGTGTATATTCAGCTTAAACTATAGCCTAATTAATACGCTGATTAATATCGTGTTATGTATATATAAAAAGTGAATAACTTGTAAAAACGTTAGTGTAAGTATAAGTATTTTAAGAAAGCATGTTGTCACAGTACTTGCTTAAAATAATGTGAAAATAACAATTGTTTACAGTTGTGTTATACAGCTTTTTTGCGTGAACATTTATGTTGCTTTAAAAACCAAAGTAAAGTTTCTACCTTTCTTAGTGTTACAGTTATTGTTCTTAAATTAGAGTAGAATTTTAAGGCCTTTCACGGTAAATTATTTTTTGCTGTACTACTTAATTTTTGGAGAAAAAGTATACAAAAATAATATGATTTGACAACATAAAAACAAAGATGCAGAAGTCAGTTTTATGTTCAATCTCATATACAATTACATAAAACTTCCAAAACTACGAATAACAGATTTAAAAAACTTCCGCTCCATCGATGATGTTCACACATTCTACACCTACAAACGCGTTTCGTCAAATTATTCTGTGCTTCAGCGAGGGAAGAAGAGAAGACGAACTAGGCAAAAAGAATGATGTCAGTATAATTTACATAAAAATCCCATCTGGTCTCAACCACCCAGCAACAGAAAGGGTCATCTGCCAAAGCTGATTTGCATGAGAAAGGCTGTCAAGACCAGGGCTTGATGGCCCGTCATTGGTCTTTGCTTGTTATGTTGTCGAGAGAAAGCATACAGACACACAGACGAGAGGTTTCAGAAATAACATGGCGAAATTATCTGAAGACAGAAGAAAAGTGGTTTGGTTGAAATTCTTTGAAAATATTTCAAAATACCAAAAGTTGACGACAAACAAAAATTTTCTACTTTGACCATCTTCTCTTTTATGGTTGCTGTCATGTTTCTGGACTTGATTTCCCATGTGGTGATCCTGTAGTAAACTAGTAAAGAATAAAAAAAATGCCGATCACAAGACCGGAGGAACTTTAAATTGAAATGAGCTCCAAAATTTCCATAGTTAAATGCTCAAGGGACAGCTGGGAAAGTCAATCTGCAAGGAATCCTGGGAAAAAGATAAGGAGATCACACGCTAGCTAATGATAAGTTTTGCGGAAAAGCGTGTCACGAATATTTTCAGAAGCTTAAGAATTTTAAGCAACTCTTGAAAGGAATCAAAATTTATGTGTGTATGTATATTAAAACTAAAAGTCGAATAATTCAATAAAAATTATTTAAACAATTATAACTATTGTACATTTTATACCAGAAAAACACCCAATTCTTTATCCTTCATAATGAGTAATTTCTGTTGACTTACTATATTACCTTTTATAATTATTGCTTTTTAAAATAAATGAAAACTATTATTTACACGTAGTTTCGTGGTGTTTTAATTCATCACCATAATGTTGTTTGCACCAAATGATAGAAACAGTTCCTGGTGATATCAAACGCAGCTATATTCTTCATGTGCTGCTGTTAACAATACATTAAAATCATTTGAGTTGTTCCAAACCGCTCATTGTTATTTCTTGCTTTTGCTGCCATCTAGTGGTTTTATGTTAAACTGTGAAGTAAAAACCATGAATTATCACAGTACGGTAAAGACATGATTAAATACTGTGATTTAATAATTTCAGATAAATATATGTTTAAATATTGTGAAGCCAAGTTATTATGGACTACAGTAAAATATACCCATAATTAAATACTGTGAAACAAAGTTAGGATAAATCACAGTACAATAAATGTTTGATTAGTTACTGTGAGGTAAAGTTTGATTACAGTACGATAACGGCATGTTTGTTAAATACTATGATTTTATGATTTTAGATAAATATATGATTAAATCCCATGGTTTTAATAGTGTAAATGTAAAAGGTGTGATGATAATGTTAAGTAAAGATATAACTGGTTACAGTCTAATTCTATAAGATGAAACCATCATGAAAGTATGATTTAATTCTGTTAAATGACGTGATTGTATTCTATGCAAAAGAAGACATAATTAGATGTTGTTAAGTAAAGGTATGATTAAATAATGAGATCTTTTGATATCAATCAACATATGGGGTACAGATGTGGCTGCAAAATCTAAGATAAGGTTATGGTTTAATTCTGTAAGTCTAGGTATGGTTAAATACTGTGAATAAACTTATAACTGAACGCTACAAAGATATGACTGAATGCTATAATGCGTAAGTATAATTGAACACTATAGAGTGACATTTGCTTCACTACTGCAAGATAACGGTATGACTGAACACTACAAAGTAATGGTATGATTGACAACTTGAGGTATAAGTGAGACTGATCTTTGTGGGGTAAAAATATGGCTGAATATTGTGAAGTAAAAGCATAATTCAGGAATTATGAAATATAGGTATGAGAAAACACTCTGAGGTAATGGCGTAATTAAATACTGTGGGGAAGACATAAATGCAAAACTTGAGATAGAAAATTTGCTTATACTGTAAGGTACAAGTATGATTAAATAGTGTGAGGTAAAATATGTGACTAAATACTATAGTATACTTGAATGCTGTACGGTAAAGTATGATTACTACGAAATGAAGATACGTTTATCTAATACAATATTAAGGTATGCCCGGATATTTTAAGGTAAGGGTTTGAATGTATGAGATGAAGATATAATTAAATATTCTAAGATGAATCTGTTATGAGATAAAGGTATGATTGAATATTGTTCGATCAAGGTATAATCAAAAGCGTGTAAAAGTAAAGATGTAACTGAATAATGATGTATTCAGTAAGGTTGTAATAGAATACTCACATGAAATGTATGATTAATTATTTTATGTAAATACGTGATTGTATGCTGTGAAGTAAAATGATTATTGTGTGCTTGAGGTAAAATTAAAATTAGAATTTTAAGGTGAAGGTGTATGACTGATTATTGTGAGATGAGGATTAAATATTGTGAGGTTAGGTTGCAAAAGTAGATAATCTAAAGCTATAAGTACATACTTCTTTAAATTTTCATTTAATTTCATGCACTTTAAAATTATCTTCCAGATATCTTCCCCATGGTGGGCAGAGCACAGACAGACCATTGTGTAGCTTTGTACTTAATTACGAACAAGCAAACTCTCCTAAAAAAACATAAATTTATACGAAGAAACTTACGAAAAAAACATTTTAATATCAATCACAAATTTATTTGTGCATATATTTCTAATACTAGCTATTTATCTGTACGTGCAAAATACAGGAGAATAAATAATCCCTCAAACAGTGGCACACATACCAAAACAAAAAATAATAGAAGAATGAACAATCCCTCAAGCAGTGGCACACATACCAAAACTAAAAAGAATAAACAATCCCTCGAGCAGTGGCACACATACCAAAACTAAAAAGAATAAAATAATAAACAATCCCTCAAGCAGTGGCACACATACCAAAACAAAAAATAATAAAATAATAAACAATCCCTCAAGCAGTGGAACACATACCCAAACAAAAAATAATAGAAGAATAAATAATCCCTCAAGCAGTGGCACACATACCAAAACAAAAAATAATAGAAGAATAAACAATCCCTCAAGCAGTGGCACTCATACGAAAACTAAAAATAATAGTCGATATTTTTAATATGTGTCATTTTTCACCAGCACTGAGATCCACACCAAATGCTCATAATTTGCATAATTGGATGATCAAAATCTTTCTGTTTCCAGGGGAAAAGAGAAAAAAGGTAGCGTTCCTGCCGCTAATACTACTTATGATGGATGAAGCTATATGATGGAGTAGGGATGGCAAGAAGAAATATAACGATAAAGTGACTCCAAGATATCCACTGTTACGAAGCGCTATGGCCAAATCACATGGAGAAGACACGAAGACGTATATATAATAATAGTTTCGTTCTACGATATTCTAAGTCTGTTATACGCGACGAACGAAAAAAAAATCCCCTTACTGTAATGAGATATGGTTCTGTGTACGAAATAAATCACGTGCGAGATCATCTATCTGTCAATTTTCAGCAACGTAAAAAAAAGATGAGGTGGAGTCAGATGGATATGATACTCTAAGTGTGAACACGTGAAATTGCATAAGTACTCTAAGTTAAGTTCCCACATTTTTTTAATATATATTTCACACCCTAAATATTTGCTTTTGAGATAAACTTTTTCGTTATAAATCAAAAAGTATAACATTTACTGTCAATATGATTATTAAACATTAAATGTGCTCTTATTTTCCTTGAAGCTTCCACAATTATCTTCTGAAATTTACTATAATTATGTTATTATAAAAAATCCCAAAACATAAAAATAGGTTGTTCTTTACTTCATCCATTTTTGCTAAAAGACGCACACTTTACCAATAAGTAAGTCTAGAAAGAATATATTTTTTTTAGGTAAATAAATAAGAAACGAAGGGTACAGGATTATCTTTAGTATTTAGTGGATCTACCGTTTGTAATGCTTAAGGAAAACATTGTTTCACACCTTATTTACAGTATTTAAAATTTGAGTTTTTAAATTTTATTCCACTACTGGGTAAGAACTTGGATGAGGGTTTCCCTAGAAGATGGTAGTTGGGAATGTTTTTGTAGGAGGGGGGTCATGAAAGGACAATAACTGTTTTTTATAGGTTTACCCCGTGATTAGCTTGGCTACAAGGAAGTAGTAACGCCCTTATCTTCAACCCGTTGCTTGAATTGGGCTGTTTGAGCTGGAGCCACAAGTTGCATCAAAACACTGCATTGTTTGTTAAGAAAAGCTGATCATTAGCGTGTACACGTATAAGGTCTTGCTTAATAGTTTTGATGTATCGAACTATTGTGATTGTCCCTTTGCATACCACTAGTTAAGATTGTCCAGATGCGCAAATGACACCTACATCATAACAGAAATATCGCCGCATTTTGTTGTGGCTTGCAGATAGTTCAACGAAAATTCCAGGGGGTATAGGAGCCAAAATCAGGTGCTTCCACTTTCCGTGAATTGTACAAATCTGTACTAGTCCGAAAAAAAAAACTACAGTGTCTCCAAAGGCAAGAGGATGTGATAACATCTGTGATGTCCACGATCTTGCCTGGAGTGAAGAGCGTCTTCTGTTCAGTTACTCTGCCATTGAACTTTATCCTGTGAAGATAACTTCTGGTGGTATTGGGGTATGTCCTGCAACAGTAGTGGCCGTTTAATTGTATCATTCTCCACACTTCTCACAGCATGAAGAGTCCTCTCTGTTGGGTTTGGGTGCTCAGGCCGAGCAGAAATTGTTGTTTTCCGACGTGCCTGGAACTACATTGTCACCATATTCACTGCGGACAGTGGTATTGATAGTGAATACGATTTATTCTCGAGATCCTTATGCATGGCTGTTTGCATTCTGTGGTTTTACCGAGTTATACCAGTATTTATATGTCGGGGTTATTTGCATATGAGTCATGGAGATTATTGATTTGTGTTTTCGGGGGTGCTTATTTACTTATTGGTAAGCTTTATGTTTCTATAAGAAAAAATATATTTAGGATAAATCACTTCACAATATAATCGAACGATAAGTGTCAATGAAACAAAAACAAAACTGTTTTCTATGTAAACATAATATATATATAAGAGTATTTAAAGTGGAGTTTAAATAGACAAATTTAACTCGAGTCAAAATTAATCAACTAGTCTCTGATGTACAATACAACAGGTTAAGAGATATAACATTAAAAATAACTGACACTCACTGCAAAAATACATTAGGTCAAACAAGTGGTAAAAATTTGTAACTCTACTACATCAAAATTCTATAAGCCAAGCAACCCTAGACCGTTACAATAAACTAAAGGTATTACCTAAATCATTATCGAAAACTCAAACTTAATATGGGCTAAACTACAGTTTATTATGCTGTTATCGATTTCTTTAATAATCTGTTAATTTTTCATTATGAATTTCGAACCAGAAGACTGTAAAGATATCGTTTCGAACCTAACTTTTACTTTCAACAAGTCACCACTCTAGAGGCTCTCCGGCTTATTTCAATACTCTTCGGCTGGACTGGACGGTGATGGCCAAAATCCTGTCTGAAACGCTATTGCCCCGCCCCCCAGTGGCATAGCAGTATGTCTGCGGAGTTACAACACTAGAATCCGGGTTTCGATACCCGTGGGACAGAGCACAGATAGCCAATTGTGTTGATTTGTGCTTAACTTCAAACAAACGAAACACTATATTTTTATTTATGTATTTAATGAATGTTTATCATGAATATTAGGGCTACTGGTTATCAAAGTTTCAACATCGTAACTCTTAAATCAGTATTGCTGAAATAAGAATTTTTAGCTTACTCAGTAAGAATTTCTATGCAGATTAAATACTTTTTTATTCTGATCCTACTCATGTTATATCTTATTTGATTAAAAAAAGGCATGGTACTTTACCCTCCTCGTCTTATACATTTGACTTAATATTAAAATGAAATATGACCCAATATCGCAAATGTAACTAAAACTACTTTTTGATCAATTAACTTCAAAGGAATAGTGGTGGGCAGAGCACAGATAGCCCATTGTGTAGCTTTGTGCTTAATTCCAAACAAACAAAAATTCAAACTGTAACCATGTAGGTACACTGGTTCATTTTCAATAGTTTTTCTCTAAGTATTATTTCAAGATTCGTATAACAATATCCTAAATGTCTTTCAGCAAAAGCGTGACACAAACATTAATTCACTTCTGCCTTATTTTTCTAAATCTGAAGGGAGCGGATGACTAAATTCCTTTAGCATTTCCAAATTATTTTCAATCAATAAATTTATTGATGAGTATTTATTGTTAGCGTTTCTAATAGCAAAGCTTTTTTGAACTGTACTTAAATTATTGTTTTTACACTTTGAAACATTTACCATGTAGACCGTACGAGAGCTTATGTAAAGGTGTCAAATAGTAGTTACTTTTTTCATCGCTGTGATACAAATAAATATCAAATCATCCTTAGTATAAGAGAAGTACTTGCCAGAATGTTTTATATATTTTGTGAAACATCCTGAGGCCACTTTTATGCACTATAAGAGTAAGTCAAACAAATAAGGACAATGAAATGTGATGTTGTTCCATTTAACGATTCGAAATCAAAATTCTCTACTGATTCATGACTTCAGTAGAGACGAAAACATAGGCTCACGGTGTTCACCACCAGGGGAGCCATAAGTGGACTAGTGACAGATATTTTTTTCCCTTAGGTCTTTTTCGAAAAGAGTATTGGTAAGTTGACTCCGGCTGAGTAAAGCTACTACCAGTTGGAAGCTACCAAAGCATAGGCAGTCACGTTTGAAGTAAAAATGAAATTACACGTCCAGATTCAAAACCAATCTTTGAAAAGTGCCTTTCTGGGAATCAATGTTGTTTGAATAACGCCGTGTAGAAGGATCGTTTGAAAATAAACACTTCTGATTGAAGTTTATTTTTTTTCAAACCCCTGCCTTAGCGTTCTTAGAACCTTTGTTTGTTTGTTTTTTTGTCAACGTGTGTATGTTTGGTGAAAATATAAACTTTTTCTTTGCTGACTTTACGAACTAGCTAGAATTTTTTATAAGGATTAATGTGATGTACCCACTGTTAAAGAGGTTTTTGATGTTTCATGTTTAGGGTAATGACATGTCATGAATATTGTCTTATCGTTTTAATCTAGTATTTCCGCAAACGAAAAGAACTGTGAATTTTTTCTGCACACATGTATTATTCACAGACTTTCTGTTACATGTCCTCAACAAAACATGTGATAATTTTGTGAGAAACGCTAACACACCGATTCTCACGCTTGTTGCTGTTATTTCTAAATTGTTTCTGCGTTCATTTTTCACTTTAACATTTCATTAGGTGAACAGAAATGTTTCTCATTTGGGCACGAGATTAATAGACAATGGAGATTTTTGCTCGTATATAATGCATTTTAACACTAAAATAAATATGTATAATTCCAGAAATGCCTGGCAACGATGTTTTGTATGAATCTTTAGAGAAATAACAAAGCTCTCTATATTTTACAGCTGCAATAAAATAACCCTGACTGTGAACAAAATCACCACAATGCGGCAGCTAAAGCGTTTTACAGGCCCCAGAGGATGATACAGTTTAAAAATCGCAGACACAAAAGCTCAGAGCGAAAAGTAGTTAGAAATGCAACCTTTCTTTCCACAGAGAAAATGTCCTAAGCCATAGTTTCAACAACCCTCTTCCTGGTCTTATCATAATTGTATGTGTATGTTTGTATTTTCTATGGGTAGTTATAGCGATCGAGAAAAACCAGAGGTTTTCTCCGATTCAATATCGTCACAAAATTTTGTATAACACAAAAAAAGACAAAAATCGACGTCTCTACGAGCATTATTATCAATAGATTTTGATATGAGAAAATAGCTACTAAAGATGGAAACTACAGTAGAGACGGAAGTCATAAAAATTACTGCGATTGACTTTAATGACATTAAAAACACTGCCCCCAGTGGGTGGGTGGAAGCAATACTTTTTTTAACTAACATCTTTTTGTTCGATTTTAGTGGCATTACAAATACTGCCCTTAGTGAAACCAATACTTATTCTTACTAACTTCTTTACGTTCGACTTTACTTACATTTGAAAATATTGCCATTAGTGGAAGAAATACTTATGTTTTAGTAACTACTTTGAGTTTGATTTTATTCATATCAGCAAGACTTATTTTTTACTAATTTCCTCTGAGTTTAACTTTAACGATATTACGTGGACTGCTTTTGATTGAGACAATTATTATTTTTCATGCCTTCCTGTTTGACTTTACTGTTTATAAAATAAGGTTCTTCTTGCGTCTTGCGTAAGCCAAAAGGAATATTTTACTCCACGCTCCTTTATATTGTATTTTATGGATCTTTAACTCTTGGGAAGAACATATAACATGTAGGTTCATTGCTTATCCACGCATACAACTCTCTGAGGAACTTCCAACCTAAGAATTAATTTTATATTTGACAAAAAAAAAATACATTTTGATCTTCACTGTGATTCCTTTCGATTTCACTAACTTAGAATGCTTTTATTTCCTCAACCTTAGCTGCTGATTGATAAACTTGTTGACCAGATCATCTAATCTGTTGTGAGAATTCCTAGAATTCGATGGGCTTAGACTGAACATTATTGTAATTAGTTACATTCAATGTGCTGGATGTGATCTAACAAAGAGCTCAGCCTTGAAGCAGGTTTGGATAAGCTTGTTTCACTTTGAGTTAATCCTATTATATATGTATTAACATTATAGAAATTAGACATTATATTGTTATATTATTATTTTCAATTAGATTGAGTATAATTATGTGATCGGTTAAAGCCAATAATAAAAACAGCACAAAGGCGTACAATGGATGAATATAACTGGTTGTTAACCTACTCATTTCAACGCTAAATCGTCTTAATAACAACTCATTTTCTCTTGATTAAAAAAGTTTTTTAATTACCTATTGTTAACAGAAAATATTTCATTCCTAAGAGTGCCAGTCGTGACCGAGTGGTTAACGGGCCCAGACTGTGAATCTGTCGATCTCAATATTAGGAAGCTTGGTGGTTGCTCGCCCTTTCAACTGTGGAGCGTTATAATGTTACGGTCAATCCCATTATACATTGGTAAAGAATAGCTCAAGAGCTGGTGGGTGGGTGTAACTAACTAGCTGCCTTCTTGTATATCACTTCAAAATTAAAGACGGCAAGTGCAGATAGCCCTCATTTAGCTATGCACAAAAAAATCTGAAACAAATAAATTTATTGTAATTACTATATAGGAAATATTTAAAACTGGAGCTGTAATATATTACATAAAGACCCGAAACGAAAATATCTAGCTCCAACTAAACACCCTTATTTTACAATATTGCAGTATATTCCTGGTTCGTTAAAATTATGACAAGAAAGTTTCTGTAAATTAACTTTTTTCAAACAATAGCCACGAAATATCAAACTGTTTTATCATACAAAATTCCCTTTAAAGCTTTAAAAATATTTTATGTCTAATAAAGACTTTACGTATAAAATGAATGGAAATTTTACCCCGTTAAAAACTTTACTGTATGCTGCTTTGACAATCTTTTTTACTATTAATGTGTTTAAAACATCTTAAGAAAATTATAGTATTTTGGCACTTGTGTGTAAAGTTAAAATCATAATAATATTCAACGTTAAACTGGT
>NW_013665657.1:1383338-1391092 GCF_000517525.1 Limulus polyphemus | reverse complement strand
TAAATTTCTTTCTTTTTTTTCTGCTAAAGTAATGCTGCAGCTGGTAAGGTTCTACTACCAATTGGCTGGAAAATTTTCGTAGACCTTTTTTCCTGCTAATAAAAAAAAAGCGTTTCTCCTCACTTCTGTGCATATCAAATGATCGTAAAAAGTTTAAAAGTCAATTACTAAAATCAATACATGATTAAATTATTTCAGCAGGAAACATACCAATATAAAAATATATGCTCAAAATATTGTACAATATATATATCTAAGTACTTAATAGAAAACAAAATATGTGACATAACAAGTCTACTACCAATCAATATTTTACAGGGGCTGACTCGAATTTAAAAAAGTTTAAAGTATGTAAACAATAATATAATATTTATGAAATTAATTAATAGCGTAAAACACTAGTTCATAAGTGCACATCCACAGCAACTGTAGTTCGATATTAGATATAAAACAAAAAAGTTGCTTAACATGTTAGGCGTACATTAGTAACTTAAACATTAACGTTTAGCGCCTGATTGCTAATGATTTTCAAGTACCAATCTACACAATGGTTGGTCCAGTCCAATACCGCGAAAACCTTTGCAATCACACAATACTTTTTTAAAGTTCATAAAAATGTGTCCTATGAGTGCAGAACCACTGTCATAATCTAAGTGGTAGTTGAAAACTGATAGTGATCAAACGATAGCTATCTCGGTTAAATGTAGCTTTAACATTTTAGTCTTATATTATAAACTCCAAAGTAAGCTTAAGATGCCAGACTGACTTTTAACACATTAATTATAATTTAATTACTTAGTAGATAAAAAAATAAAAAACACTATTAATCTGGCAAGTTGTTGTTTTTTTCAGTTCTCGTAATCCTGTAATTACAAACCATGATATAATGAACTCAAGAAATACACCGCGTGTAGTCACTTTATAAGGATAGTCTGCACACGTGTGACAAACATTCCAAGTACTTGTATATGCAAAATAGCTGATGATGTGATATTTCTAGTGAGTATTTTAACCATATATCTCCTAAAAAGCAGTCAAACAACATTTACTTAGTCTGCAAAAACATGGACAATAGCAGTGATCTACGAGACTTCAAAAAGTGGCATGATAGATGGGGTCCATCTAGTAGGAGTGTCAAGAATTCTTCTACTACAGTCTGTTGAAAGACATCTGTGATCAAAGGGAAAACATTTTATTGTTAGGTGCAAGAAACAACATTATGTCACAGTCGATTGGTTACATCAAACATTAATACGGATTCAACTATCTTCAAGCATACTATGCGAGGGATATTGCAAATATATATATATATATAATATGATAGTCATCAGTAGCCCCGAACACTGCTCATCTGAAACTTAAACAGGAAGAAAAGTCTTCTTTGGTGCTTCGAGTATAACAACTGGTGAGTTTGAATGACTGAAAATGTTTTATGTGTACAGTGAATCGTGTTACATCCCTTTCGGTACTGATAATGGTTTAAACATGTTATCTGACTTTACTTATGTTACTTCAACAGTGTAAGGTGCTGGAGGTGCTATAACAATGCGGATAAGGTCCCTTGAATATTTTAAAAGGAATGAATAGTATCCAAAATGTATCTGAACATTATTTTTGTTGATTAGGTCCACCCCTTAATGGTGAATTGAACACTGATCAACAATAGTTCTTCCAAGATTATATTATAGCCTCCACAGTTCTCGCATCGGTCAAAATTATTTAAAAGTGCATAACAATCGCTTCTATTATCTTCTTTGGTCAATACTATCACTAGACTTCAATGAAGTAGCTTTGTGGTGAACGTTGCATTTGCCACCTTTTTCTTCTTCTGACAACTATGAAACATTTTCTGTCCATATTCTATATGAATGGACAACTACAGAACAAGACAGTTACCAGGCTGTTAATGTAGCAAAATGAGGTCCAACATACGACAATTGGAGATTATAATGAAGTGTCCATTATTCATGTATTATTAAGTACGGTAGGGATCGACAAGGTTTCCAAATAACTCACGCGCCAAAAAATCACCCTATTAAATTCCTAAGCGACAAACCGACCATTCAAGGTATTGGTTACGATATATTATGCGCATATTATTAAGTGATACTAGTTGGATAAATTGTAAAACGATTTTTAATCCCTACTTTGGTTGGCAAATTTAGACTGCTTCATTCAGCTATACAGATCACTTTACTTGTTTCTGTACGTTTTATTACAACATTTATTTTCTTTTGGATACTTCTTATAGCAATTTTACAAATAACGAACGATCCATACTTTCTTTTAAAATTTTAAATTTTTTTATTTTATTTTATTAGTATTATTGTTACAGGACTACAATTTGAGTGAAAGAGACGTACTTAGTTTTCTTACCACAACTAGTTAGAATAATGCCGCCATCTATGGGTTCACATTAGTATGAATGTTTTCAGAGCTCTATTCTTCTAAAATCTGGTATACTTTAACATGGATGTTTTTAAACAAGAAAAAAATTAGGATTTTTCATAACTGGTTTTGGAGCATCTACATTGTGTTTTCGAAACTTTCACATAACTCCAATGACAGAGCTTACAGTTTGGAAAAACAAATATATTTGTGTTTACGAAATTTTCATATACTCCAATAAAAATATAACTCATATAGATAATCCTGCTATTTATCAGCAGGTGAAAAAATAAAGAATTGTTTAAAACCAATCATAACGGTCTCAATGTATTGATTCTACTCGTGCTCGAAATAGAACTAGTACAGAAATTACAAATACACATTTAAAAAGAATCACTTAGACTGATAATTCATTCATACATTTAAATAATATTACACTATTTGATTATAAGTTACTCAGTAAGACATTTTATTTTAAAATTAGTCTAAGTACTACAAATACTCTGTCTATTCATTGCATTTACTATTAAATAACTAGAAGCTTTGACTTTGAAATTACACCATAAACTGACATAAATTTCAAATCACTATTAGTGATCTATTTAATTCATAACGTAACTGGAGATCTATGTTCTTACACACATTATTTTTATTCGAAACAAACTCTTACGACCCATTAGGTATACTACATAAAGTTATATTTAAAATAATAAAACATAAAAAGTTACATTTATATAACCTTAACGCATTATATTTTGAACCTCGAACCAACTTCGTCCTAATAAATTCCTGAGAGTCTTATATTATATTGTATAGTTAATATAATTTGGATTAACATTTACATGGATGTACCATTTCATCACTTCAATTTCAACTCATTTTTCTACTGGAGTGTATCCATACCAATTTAAATCTAACTTATCTTTCCAAATCCTACCAAGTCAACTTCATGTATACATTAATAAATATCTTCTATCAATTAACCAAAGCTTTATATACCTATTCTTACGTTACTTTGTCAATTTATCTCCCCCAGCCGTTTCATGTTCTTCTCTACTAACTCATTCATATGCTTAGATCTACCATCTTAGTTACTCCTTCCTGTTTAATTATTCACATCTCAGCTTACCTTCTATTAAAATAGTTTCACCTTTTTCTGTTTCAAAGAAATCTTTAGTTCACCTTTTCCTGTGATGCATTAAAAACAACGAAGTAACCACGCTCTTCTCATTTGGGAAAAATAGGTGTTTACCCACTTATCGCCACTTAACTGCCCAGCCTAGAACTCAAGTAAACATGTTCTTAACTGACTTTTTCAAACGGTCTTAGTTTCTCTACTTACTAATTCTATATGTTCACATCTACCACTTTAATTTTACTTTATTTTCTATTGACACATTCTTCGGTTCATTTCAAGTGACGGCCTGATGAACCCCCAGTTGAACCGTAGGAGAGTTATAAAGTGATGGTCAATCCCACTATTTATTGGCAAAAAATAGCCAAAGAGTTGGGGTGGATGGTGTTGACAAGCTGCTTTCTCTCTAGTCTGTCTCTTTAAAAATTACGGACGGTTAACGCAGATAGTCCTCGAGTAGTTTTGTGCGAAATTCAGCAAAACAGTCTCAAGTGACAGTTTCGCCGTTATTAATTTACTCTCCACATTTTCTTTTATCCTCTGAATGCTCGGTTTTACCTCATTTTCTATTTACTCGTTCTCTCAGTTATTTCTACGAGCTCATGAGGGCCCAGATTGTTTACTTATTTACGTTAGGTTACCTGTACCAATTCAGGTTAAACTTCACTTAGTCTTTTGTTTACAGTGAGCGACTCATATTTTCTTTTGTAATTTCTCATTCTTCATTTTGTCTTTACTAATACAAACTCAGCTTATTCAGCACTTGATAGTTATTAAGTTCTCATTTATCAATTTGCTGTCACTTTATTTGTGATGTATTCATTAATTCTTCAATTCACCTTTACAAACTCAATTTCCACTACTATACATAGTAATTCTACAACTCACTTCCATTTTCTTTCCTGTGTATTTTTCTGCTGACTTACAAGGCTAGAAAGCGGGTTTCAATACCCGTGGTGTAGCTTTGTGCTTAACTTAAAAAAAATCTACTTATTGTTATTCCATATAAGCTTTGTAGAATATTGTAAAATGTATGGCAGAGAAAATATTATTTAAACTTAGCTTAATTGTTTTCAGATCACAACAGAATAATTAAAGTAAAACAAATTTCTAAAGTATCTTTCTGCATCCATTAACAAAGAAGGAATTTGTGAACATACATGTACTACACACTGCTCCTACTAAACCTTTCTTTTACATGTATTAACAAATTAATATTTAATTCTATTCAATATTTGTTACACCATTTTTAATCTAGACTTAATATTATTTTTACAAAACACTGTTGACAATTTAGGTAAAATTATAAGGATAAAACATAACACTTACACATTTATAGTCAAGAATATAAAAAGCTTGTGTATTATATTTAATGTACAAGCATAATGGATTACCTGATTATCTGTAAGTTTTAACATTTGTTTAAACATTTTGTGTGATACAAAACCATTAGAATAC
The DNA here is from genome assembly GCF_000517525.1 of Limulus polyphemus. Classification (NCBI taxonomy): domain Eukaryota; kingdom Metazoa; phylum Arthropoda; class Merostomata; order Xiphosura; family Limulidae; genus Limulus; species Limulus polyphemus. Next base: position 1,386,111 of record NW_013665657.1, on the reverse strand, counting down.
TTAACAAGTATTTCTAATATTACTTTCTACAATATCTCGTTATTAAGCTCAAATCAACGTTCCCCCCCCCCAGTGGCACAGCGGCATGTTTGCGGACTTACAACGCTAAAAACCGGGTTTCGATACCCGTGGTGGGCAGAGCACAGATAGCCCATTGTGCAGCTTTGTGCATAAATTACAAACAATCAAATCAACGTTATCGTACGTCTATGTAGATATAATTAAACGGAAGCATTATGAATTATATGTATTAAAGCAATTCATTCTTTCATTTACCTTCATGAAAAATAACAGTACAACCAATTCAAAATGCAAGTTCCATCCATCTAAATACATACCTGAAATAAAAATAATCACCAACAATTAATTAACTTTGTGAGATATTACCGAAATATAAGTTTTTATTCTGAACTTTCTTTCATCGAGTATTATGAGGTGATATTTTTTCTTCATTTTTTGTTAATTATTATTATTATTATGTTTGTATTTTGTGTACCTTTTCCTCGGTCGTTTAGTTGAGCCGTCACTTGAGTTTGTTTACACTTAACGCCAGCTCACAATCCCTTAGAATAAATTGTTAATTATCAGAATGAAAATAACATGACTAAAATTGAGCTGCACTGACGTCATTCTTAGTGTAACTTTGGTCATAAGTAAATTAGTCTGTCTCTCAAGGTGAGTACTTTAGTCAGATGTTTTGTCAAGAGCCAATAATCGTCCTTCTTTGTATTGTATCCTAAGTATTGAGTTGCTCCTCGTCCAAAGGCTCTAGGGTGTTAAACGCTGAACCATATATGCTCAGGAAAGAATCCTTAATCCTACTTTGTTGTCCCTTTAAACGCCGCTGTATTTAACAGTTTAACGTCACTATCAGCTTCTTTATTGCGATGTTATTTGCATCTGAGGAAAGGCATTTATTTTCCTCAAGAAGTCCGAGGGTGCACACATCCGATCAAATGTAGCATTCTCAAGCAAAGTATCGTGTTGAAGTGTTGAATGCAGAAAAAAGAAAGAAATATGCATCGAAATCAGCTACCAGACGGTAGCATCATCAGCGTGGCTTACAGGTCAGGAAGGGTTCTGAATATCCAAAGGGTCCGTTCATCTACTACTCCCACCTTCCCACTCTCCGTAGCTACAAGTGACTAATCAACATCTTATAATGCCTGGGCTAGTTAACAAATGTTTTCAGTCACATAAAGGTCTTCCATTAAGCTTCAGGACGTTCAGGATGCTCGACATCATCATCATGATCTATATTTGCATATAGAAAGTAGTCAGTATAAACTCCATAACAACCTAACAACCTATTGGTCCCGAGGACAGATCGAGAACATGGAAAAATTTTGACGGTAAAAACTCTTGCTCTGAGAGAGCGCTTCCCTTAACCTTTGTCACGTTATCCAATCATGTCTTCATGTCAGCCATAACATCTTTCTCTACACCTTAAGCTCTACATGGTTTTAGAAAGTTATCCTCTATATCAGTTATCCTTTAAAAACTTTACAGCACCAGAAAGTTAAATTGAGGTAAACTTTGCTCATGGCACTAAAATGTAATTTGATATCTGTACCTAATGTTCTATATTCTGTCAGGTACCTGGTGTCCTACAAAAAATTATAATTATCTACAAAACACGCATTCCAGAAATGATATGTGCAGGAAACTAGAATGAGCATTACAATAACACTAGTGTATAAATAAAGCAATGTATTTATTCACAATATTGTATAAGTTTTCACTTACTAGCCAAACTATATTTCATTACAACTCTTATTGACTCCTGGAGTGGTGAAAAGGCTTACAAAGATGTTCACGCGAGACAAGGACCAAAGCAAAAATAATTCAATACAGTCTTTCAAGAAATAACAGGTCCTAGCGCAATATCCCACAGTCCTCATATTACCTACTTCTATGATTATTGGGCACGGCATGGCCAGGTGGTTTGGACGCTCGACTCGCAATCTGAGGGTCGCGGGTTCGTATCCCCGTCATACAAAACATGCTCGCCCTTTCAGCCATGGGGGCGTTATAATGTGACGGTCAATCCCACTATTCGTTGGTAAAAGAGTATCCCAGGAGTTGGCGGTGGGTGGTGATGACTAGCTGTCTTCCCTCTAGTCTTACACTGCTAAATTAGGGACGGCTAGCGCAAATACCCCTCAAAACAAACCAATCTATGATTATTCCAGGTCAACACAGACAAAGTAAAGATCCTCATACTTGTACACAGCGTGGTTACAAGTAAACAGACACCACCTTTTCAGAAAAAAATGAAAATTTTCAGTCATATTCACATGAATTGATATATTTATAATTTAATTAATATCTAGTAGATCTTCCTTTCGCTTCGTGGAGTTCGTTGATCCTTTGGGGCATCGTGAGAATCATCTTGTCAATTTTAGATTGTGGAATTTTCGCCAATTCTTGCTTGAAAACTTGGAGTTGATCGCTCTTCGAAGTTGGTTTTTGGTTTTTTCTTGACTTGCCGGTCGAGTATGGCCCAGAGGTTTTCGATGGGGTTCATGTCAGGAGATTGGCTCGGCCAGGGCAACTTCTGGATACCATTTTCTTCCTGCCACTTTTGGGTGTTTGTAGCAGTGTGACACGGCGCTCCATCTTCCTGGCACTACGTTGTATTCTTATCCATGAAACCTGAGGAATAAAGTGGCAATATTTTGACGTATTTCGCAAAATTTATGTTGCCAACGCACTCCACTAAGCTCGATCTCCCACCAACCCAAACAGCTCCCCAAACCATCACGCTGAAACC
>NW_013665657.1:1362933-1382338 GCF_000517525.1 Limulus polyphemus | reverse complement strand
CCTATTTACTTGTGACCACTCAGTGTACATGTCTCTCTATGAAGATATTGAAAGAATGAATTTAGCAGTTAACTCATTGGTGAGTGAGTAGAAGTAATTTTCTGTTGTTAATTAATTATTTTCCTGAGGGTCGCAATAAATTGTTGATTACGTGATGATGGACTCCAGAGAAGTCTGGAAGCTACAGAATTAATTGGAATACATTCAGCAGTTAGCTTGGTACATGTGTGAAAGTAACTTTCAATTAGCTAGTTAAGAGTTTTCTTGATTATCACTAGAAATTGGCAATCACCTGGTGATGATTGGACACTAGGAAGATTTGAAAGCAACAGGATTACATGAAATGAGTTCAGCAGTTAATTTGTTTGTGCATGTGTATAAGTAATTTTCGTGATGAGAGTCACACATATGATGTAAATGACTAAATGTCAACACTGTGAATCAGTTTGAGTGTTGCCAGTTTACATCAAGCTGAGGCTTGATTCAAGTGGGTAGGCAATGTATATTAATATCTTACTTCCATATATTGTCAAATTAGCAATATGATGGCGTAAACATATCCATCAATCATCATATGAATGTGCTATTTTTGTTATTGGAGTTATTAATAAATATACAATTTTTCAACTATATCAAAAGTTCCTAAGAGAGAGAAAATAAATATTAACATATTCTGTGGGTTTATACATACAATTGCCCATTATCTTGGCAAATTATGACGTATAAGGGTATAGAATATCTTAAGCAACCTAACATACCACCACATTTGTGCACATTTTCATCCATTCGTAGCTTAAGCCATTTTAGGTCTATACTGATACCTATTCTTTAATGTATGAATATTTTCCACTTAAATAGTAAAATCATGTATAACATAACCTATGGACAACAGAGGGCCGTTTTTTTCCTTCAGGGCTGTTCTTTCACGCCCACTCTTTGTAAAAATTGAAAAATAAACCCACTCGTTATTTTCAGAAAAACGTCAATTTCTCTCTTGAACTTTCCTACACTACTACCTTCATCAAACTCATTTCATAAGTCAATCACCCTGTTGAAAAAATAGAACCGTCTTGATTGAAGCCTTGCCTGCTTTTTCCAGACCTTAAAACTTGTGTCTTCTTGTCCCATTATCTTCAGAATATAGCACAAAGAAATAAGAGGCATTTATCTTATCAACTACCTAGATAACCTTATAAAATTCCATACGATCACCTCTTACCTTTCTTTTCTCAAGATAAAATAAACTAGGAGTTCATAATTTATCTCTGTACGATAATTCTTCAATCCCTGAAATCAACTTGAAGCTCCTCCTCCGAATCCTTTCCAATAATTCAATATCCTTTCTTAGATAAGAATAAAACTGTATACAGTATTACAACTGAAGCACAACTAGTGATGTGTATATAGAGAAAATTAACTATTTTGACTTGTAATCATTATTTTTATTTAAAAAAATCCTAAAATAATATTGCTTTACAAGGAATAAAGCAATGTTTCGATGGCTTGAGTGATTTATCCACCATTAAGCCAAGGTCCTATTTTTCAGTCACACTATTGTGTTAGTTCTCAACTATGTTAAATGTGTGGTCCGAATTATGGTAACCCAAATTCATTATGATGCATTTACTATGATTAAAGGTCATTTGCCAAATATTTCTTCAACTTAACATCTGATTTAAGTCATTCTATAATATTTCAAAATCTACAATCCAGTTGAAAGTACACAAGAGTTCAATAAACTATTAATTTACTTATTATGTTCCTATCAAAATCATTACTGTTAATAAGAAGGAGCAAAAGCCCAAGCACTGATCCTGAGGTTCTCAACTAGTAACAAGAGTCCAGTTTGACTAGACTTCATTAATAACATTTTGCTTCATCCATCCAATCATCCTACAATTAATTACTCTTTCCCGAACCCCTACTGATATGATTTTATTAGATTATCAATTGTGCGACATCTTATCTAAAGCTTTTTGAAAATCTGAGTGCATCAAATCCATTCCCTTTCCATCATCCAGATGATGAGTAATGTCCTCGAAAAGATAACAGATTAGCAAGACAATATTTCCTTTTAGTGAACCCATCTTGGCTTTCATTTATAATTTCACATTTAACTAAATTATTCTGTAACGCTTTTTTTATTAGACTCCCTAGAATTTTTTCACTATAGAATTAAAACTAACTGACCTATAATTTTCACGACAAATCTTATATCTTCCTTTTAAAATAGAGTAACCTAAACAGCTTTCCAATCTTCAGGCACTTGCCCACTTTATACTGACCAATCAAAAGTGGAAGAAAGGGATCATGTATCTGATATTTGGTCTCCTTTAAAATCACAAAGAAAACCTTGTCTGATTCTGGTGTTTTTATGTATTTTTAATCTCTCGATTTTTTTACATACCACCAATGATTAATACGTACAAGGTTTAAATCATCTATACAAATAGAGCACAAAAATCACTGGGCTAATCTGAACTAAACTTGTGGGATGATGGTTTGGAGCAAGAGACATGTTAATGGGGCCACATTTCCACTCTTGCAGCCATATGTTTATTATTGGTTAACAATATATCTTAAAAGAATCCCCACTCGTTGTTTCTGTAATAATTTGTCATAGAAAAACATCCTGAATCAACGCCTTTGAAGTATCATGAATTCCTTACAATAAATCTCTATAACTCTCTATTTGATTCCATGGTATCTCAAATAACGTGTCTAGAATTTAAGTTTTAATAAGTATTGCATCATTGTTGTTGTCTGTTGTTTGAAATTAAGCACAAAGCTACCCAATGGACTGTCTGTGTTCTGCCCACTATGGGTATCGAAACACGGTTTCTAGCGTTGTAAGTCATATCCATATTAGTTAAAATTTTATTACATTATACAATATCTCAGTGATATTATCTGTCTGATCAGATGGCTTATAACATTTGCCAGTTATATGGTTTTCAATCCTTCAAAAACCAAAAGGATGCAATTCTTCTCTTATATAAGAAGTCCCCACAACCCCTCTTTTAAAACTTTTATCACTGCTAAATAACTTATAACCCAGAATTTCAAAATAATTCCTATTATCTATATTCTCCATATCTTTTTTTGGTTGTTTATAATTAAGCATAAAGCTATACATTGGGCTATTTGTACTATGCCCACCACTGGTATCGAACGAAACCCGGTTTTTAGCGTTGTAATTCCGTAGACAAGCCGCTGTGCCACTGGGGTGGGGTGTCTTCATTTCTAATAATATTTCAGTAATTCCTATTATATTATTATGTTCCATTTTACAAGAGTCACAAACTCATTTATTCTTTATTTTATACTCCTAACATTAGAATAATATAATCTATTAATCTTCTCAAATACCATTAAAATGTCATCTACACATTTTCTGTGGTACACAAACTTATCTTGTACATTAAGATTTTATTCACAGTTATTGTTTGTTTCATTTTACAGAGATCCAAAAAAGGTTTGCAAGATCAGGGCCAAGTTTGGAACCTGTTGTCAGGTACCAAACTGTTCAGAAATCCCACTTTAAAAACAGCTCACTATTTTACTGTGAGCGTGTATTTACAGGTAAGCTGATTTAACTTTCAAGTAGTATACATGAATATCTAAATGTCTGATTAGGAAATGCATTACAGGGTAAATCTGAATTCTAACTCTGATTGGGTTTGGAACAAAAACAAAAGAGACTGTATACAATGTAAGCAGAGTGAAAAATAATCTTTTTTCACAAAACCTGTCAAAGTAACGTATCACAGTCACGCTTTTTTTGAGGTAAAAAATCTTGTAAAGTCTCTGTAAAACTTAGTAATAATAAGGTGTTCCAGATAAAGATATTCTATAGTGTCATCACTCTCAGTGCTCATACACTACCCACTTTGCTGATGTTTATTACTATTGATAAGTAAAGTCAGATTAGGATGCTCGACTCGCAATTTGAAATTCACTGGTTCGAATCCCCGTTACCGAACATGCTCGCTCTTTCAGCCGTAGGAACGTTATAGTGAGATGATCAGTCCCACTATTTAATGGTAATAGAGTAGCCCAATAGTTGGCGTTAAGTAGTATTGACTAGCTACCTTCCTTCCAGTCTATCACTTCAAAATTAGGAACAAGTAGCGCAGATAGCTCTCGAGTAGCTTTGCGCAAAGTTAAACATACGAGCAAACATAAAAAAGCAGCTATTCCTTTTAATGGTTTAACACTATCTATTTTGTCATATAATGTTTTAACATATACACATATATATATATGCTCTAACGTGAGGGTTTTGGATCTGTGATGTTTTTGTTGTTTTCTCGCGGCGTAACTTCGTACTGTGTCAAGACTGTCTTATTGTTTTTCATTAAGTGTCCTAATTTGAATTTTATTTTAAGAGATCTCTAAAAAGTTGCGTAAAAATCACGAACTGGTCCAAAGAGGAAATATTTTTATTGTTTTGTGATTTTTGCGTTAGATGGTGTTGACTAGCTACCTTCCCTCTAGTCAGTCTATCATTGTTAAATTAGGGTCAGCTAGTGCAGTTATCCATCGTGTAGCTTTGCGCGAAATTAAGAACAAACAAATAACTCCTCAAGGTATCCAATGAGTCAGTAGTAGAAAACATCACTGTTCACCTATATATAGTGCATTATTGTACTTCACAGCAATCTTTCTCACACGAAATCACACGTAACACCACAGAGGAATGACACAGGACAATAGTTAGCTAGAACTTCAAGTCTTCGTTTTACTAACTAAAGAATGGTATGCATAAATTGGCGATTCTGTCCATTGATATATTTGGAAATAAAGATATATATCATAAGTTACACAGTATATGTTGTTACATTAAATGGTATTTGTAAATATTGATCAATATCATAATTTGCACAGTGTATAGCACTAAAATCAAGTTCAGTCTATTTCACACTGTCAACAAATTCAAATGTTTTTAAACTAAATATTCAATCTGATCATGCTATCTCGTAAGGTAAGACAGAGCTTTTGTTTATGACTGGTGGTAAGTATCTATATTAGATACAGCGGATTTAATAAGCCATCCTACCTCATGTGCTTTATGCACCCTTCATGAAGCATGTACCACTATGTAAGTTTGTTGATCGAATTTTCATTTGCATATTCTTTGTTAAGCATCGTTATTTCTTTAGGCCTTATGTAAATTTTGTATGTTTGGCTTTAGTGATTGCTGTTAGACCCTTCTCAATTGATACTAATTTATTAAAACTGTTTCAAGTTTTCACCAAAGTAATAACCCTATATTACCCCAAAAATACAAGTTTCTTGTTTTCTTAATTTGTTTTGACAACAGAATTCAACACATTCTTAAAACTCAACAGAAGTTAAAACAATAAGTCTTTAATATCCAAAATACTCTTTTTATATTTTATTTAAGGAAGAATAAATCACATTGGCATGGATTAGTAAAGGTGGTGGTCCAAATGGAGGCGTTTACAAGAAGATATTCTGCCAGGGCATTGTCAGGTCAAGGAAAAGCCTAGGGTCATGCAGCACCAATAGACGAGTCTAGTAACTTGCTGTTCTGTGACTGAGCAAGGATCTAACTCTTGTCCTAATGTAGGGGTGGGTACTTATATACACTCATTACACCAAACACTGACATTTACAGTGTTTCAGTCTGGTGTGGGCTGACATTCTATAAGAGAGAGATTTACATCAAAACTACAGCTAACTGTGATAAAGTCTAAATAAATATCACCCCAGTGTTTAATGGCATAGTAAATGAAAATCTGAATTGGATCCTAAGACATTTTATGCAGGCTACTGCCTGAAATAGACTCATGAACAGGTGAAGCAAAATCTGATCCTGAGTCCAAGAGTGGGATACAATTCTTACCACATTTAACCTTCATTTTGGTCCACTAGAGAACCAAGGTGTTCATTGAATCAAGTTCAAGATTTTAAAGGGGACACCTACTGGTGAGCTTTTCTACAAACTTATTGATAAGGACATTCCAGTGGTCTGCAGATGCCATCGAAGGGTATACATTCCAATACAACTGGTTTAGATCATTTGTGTAAGTGGCTAGCTTTTCTGAAGGCTGGTGATATCTTCTCACTCTAATGAAAGCAGTTCCTTCAGCAACAAGATTCGGAGTCGGGATTTTGGATAGGTCAAAAGATAAAAAAGCCAGTGCTGAAAGTAACTTACATTTTTTGTACAGTTGTAATGTCAACCTGCCCACCCCCGTAATGGACAGAAATATAATATAAACTACACATAATATAAAATCAAGTTAGTTCGTTTAAGTTACATATGAAAATATTCATGTTGGAATGGAATCAACTTACGTTTTAGTAATTTAAGCCTCTTACTATGCGTGTGTCAAAGTGTGCCTGTCATGACCTCTTAGAGAGTCACATTCAAAATTTAGTTAAACTACTTTATTATCAATGTATACAAATAAATTTGGCATAAAAACGCAGTTAATAAATCATACTTTAATATTATATAAGTTTTACGTCCTTTGTTTCATAAACTTTATTTATTTGTAGTTAAGCACGAAGTTATACAATAGGCTATCTCTGCTCTGCCCGCCATGACTATCGAAACCCGGTTTCTAGCGATAGAAGTCAGCAGTTAAATTATAATAGTTATGGGATATTGTTTGCTTTGTGTGTGTTCTTATTCTGTGTTCTTGGGTAAATTATTGAAGTAAAGAAATTATTTATTGTACTAGTACCATTAGTGTCAAAAAGTAGGCTTAAATTACATCCGTAACCAACAGCAGAAAAACAAGATGTCAAAGGTAAGTACTATATTTCATGTTTTTCATGTATTTTCTTTATTTATTATTATAAAAGTAAATAACTTATTAGGTTAGATAAGGTCCTATTAGGTAAGATAATTAAAAGTGATAATTATAGTAAAAATGCTTTAAGAGGTATACTCACGAGCAGCTCATGCATTACGTCATTCAATACAGTAACGTGATCTACGCATTTGCCGAATGATTCACAACTTGTGTGATGGGATTATTAGTTAGACACAGCTCAAAAGGCAGTAAAACAATAAAATTAAGTATAAACAGATGTAGAATGTTACGAGCTTTAAGCTGTTTAGGGGTAAACAATTGTAGTTTCCTGTTAAAATCTACAGTAACTCTAGAAAGAAAAATATTCTCAATTTTAACATGAAAAATCATTTTGCACTCGAGCAGCCAGCACTCTGACTATATATATTCATGGAAAAATCTTTAGTAAAAATACTTAATTAAAAAATCTGATTTTTTGTATACAAAGGATTTTTGTAATATTTACTGAAAGCTTGCCAAATTTCGTGAAGATATACAAAACATATTAAAAGGTATAGTATGAAAACTGATGGTTACTTTGTGGCTACATGGTCGGTCACATTGACTGACATTGAAAGAGTTAATTAAAGTAACTCCCACAGTATCCTGTAAAAACAGTTTTGTAGCTTTTTGCGTTCTTATGCTATGTCTATTGAAGTATGTGCAGAATGTCATCCCTTGCTAAGCCATAATTTTAAATATGGTATAGGATTTCACTTCATATAAAAAGATATCAGTTTGAAATGAACAGCAAACCTACTACATGACAAGTGGTGAGTGCAGTCCATTTATCCATAATGATATTATTCATGATGGTGAATCTTCTTTCCCAGTCAGCATTGCTCATTGCAAGAGTATCTTGTGAGCGAATTTTTTTTTTTTTGCTATGGGTAGAGAGATCTGTTTCTTTATTCTTCCCATAAAATTACATTCCAGAAGTATCCCAGTATAAAAATAAATTAACATCTCTTGCAGCTTACAGCTCTAAATCAGAAGTATTATGGCATACTATGCACCTAAGTTTTCTGCCTGACACAGATAGCCAATTCTTCTTTTTTCTTTTTTCTTTTGAACTCGTCAAATTGCATATTTGGACAGGCAGCAAGGTATTGTTGAGTTTCAGTCTCATTAAGCTTACTCAGTAATTCAGCAAATGCTTTTGTCTAATCTCTTGACTTTCGCTCACAAAGATAAAACAAAAGCAGGATGCAAGTTTTAGCAGCTCTCTGTGTCTTGTGACTGAAATTCTGTACCTATTGTTTTATTTATTTTATTTTATATACATACCAAGGAACTCTCTGAAACCAGGTGGTTCAAAGTGTGCATTTTACTACCTTTTCTACACAGCTTCATGCAAAGTTAAATTATACAGCGTTATTATCAATTTATGTCAATAAACGTGCCATCAAAATGTAGTTTATAATTCAAATATTAATCTTATGTAAGTTTTAATTTATAATTTTTAAAGGAAATATTTAACTAAATTCTCAATCTTCAATTTCTTTATCACATGTCACACTAGTACTCCAAATTGTTAATTCTATATTATTTTTCTATCTTATATGATTTATTTTGAGAGTGCCCAACCAATTACACACAATAATGAGGCAAGGAAACTTTCAGATGACAGGGCTTGAAAACTTCAAACTCAGTTTCATTGTTTGTAATTGTTTCTAGTTACTTTCATAACAATAGATAAAAATACATAAAATTCTATTCATGATAAAAAGCCTGCAGTAGCAAATTTGCTTAAGCAAACCAGCAGCTGACATATTTTGGTGCTATGACACAACCCTATTAGTTTCAGTGAATGGTCTGGCCATTATGTTTAAGCCACAACCTTTGCAGATGATGTCTTAATCAGACATTGCTATGGAAGAGAGGACCAATGTGGGTGTGGCCATCAGGGTTAATTTAAAGTGGACTGTCCATATCACGTGGTGCAGCAAAATATGTAAAGCTACCATTATCAACAGAATACACAGTAGAAGCATTGGCAACTAGCTGTAGATGTTTCTACTTCCAATCTGGAGTTCTATTCGCGATTGACCCACAACTTAGTGAAGTATAGTAGGTAACTTTTACGAAAAGGTTTGGTGGTCATCCCAGCTTTATTAGAGCTGAGTGTAGCTTTGTATTTGCCTGTGAAGATACAAATAGCTGTTAAAACTGGTTAATTTCACAATTTATCAAACACTTTGGACGAAATTACCACTTTGGCCAGCTATTATTTATTTTGTTCTAGTGAATGACTGCAGAGACAAGGCTCTTACTAATTCTAAGTGACATTAGCCACAAAATGAAAGTACTTATCTCTAACCTAGGGTTTGGCATTGATATCCTATGGATGAACATGCTGTAGACATTATTCAACAGGTATGACTGAAAAATTGATGAGTTGCATTTCCAGAGAAAAACAAACAAAAACAACACCTAATGCCAGCCAGACTAGGCCTAGTAACAGTGGAATGCATGATTGTAAGTTGCAGAGAGACTCAAAGTATCTCCATTTATACAGGTGCTATTCCATGGTTGTTATGACATGGTTCAATAGGTAACTCGCCAAATGTACCGTTTCCTGTCCAGAAAGCAGGCAGCATAAACCCAGACAGTAATAAGTCCGAGGAGGAATTAATATTTGGTATTGTTCTGTAAGTATAGGTAGCCAGATAGCCATCTTTCTGCTGAAATGGTCGTTAGCATGGCAGGTGAACTGCAGGTAACCAAAACTAGCAGCACTGCTTCCATCTAAGGTTGATAGTTCAGGATTGTGCAATCAATCTTAATTCAACATTGCAACAGAATCTCAGTAATCTGTTGTTTGTCTATGCTGATGTATTTGTAGAAACAGGTGACTGATTGGTTCTAAAACAAGTAACACATCATCACATAGACAAAAGTGACACTTCTGATTAAACAACTACTGTGTAAGCCTCTCTGGAGTACTAGGGACAAAGCTAGCACCAAAATACAGTTGATGTTAAAAGTCATATTACATTCATATTTTGGGGTCATATTGTGGGAAGAGATAATTTTTCTTGACCCTGCAAAGATTGCAGTGGTACAAGACTACCCTAAACCTTGGATATAATTAGAAGTCCTCAGTTTCCTTGGTTTTGAATCATTTTAACAATATTTTACAGTCAAATTCTCCAAGATTGGTGCACCATTATCTAATATCATTAAAGGCAATGCACATTTCAATAATGATGTCCGTGTAGAAGGAGAGGGTACATCAAGGTTCTGTGTTGAGTGCAAGTGGGTGAGCAAGGTGACCTGCAGCTATGTCTTTCCACTTCCATGGTTAGATGAGTGTTGGGATACACTGGAATTTTCTTACCAGATGAACGCTTTAGCCCTGGAATCCAAACAATGATAAGTTAATCTGGATGACAATAGCAAGGGCTTAACACTCAAGATGGGTTGTACGAGTTTCAGATCATGCCATTTAGCCTTGTAATATTTCCACCAATTTTTAATGGTTAATGGAGATTATGCTAAAAGGGCTGCATTAGGGAAGGTAACTGATCTATTTCAATTATGTCTGGGTGTTTGGCCACACATTTGAGGCCACTTTTTAAAAACTTGAGAATTATACTTCAGCAAAGTTATAATAACAAGATTAAAATTGGAACGAGGAAAGTATGTACATTGGTAAAATATTTGGGTCATATTGTGGGAAGAGATAATCGTTCCTGACTCTGCAAAAATTGCAGTGGTACAAGACTATCCTAAACCTTAGATCTAATTAGAAGTCCTCAGTTTCCTTGATTTTGAATCATTTTAGCAATATTTTGCAGTCAAATTCTCCAAGATTGTTGCACCGTTATCTAATCTCATTAAAGTCAATGCACATTTCAGATTGACTGAGGTGTCTGACCAAACATTCGTTTCCTTAAAGGAATTTTCCAGTGCTGGAGATCAATGACAGAATTCTGATATCTTGTTGAAAACTTATGAGAGCAATAGTGGAACAAGAGTAGCATTATAACAGTTGCATTAGGGAGTGGATTGTGTGATAGTGAATGATAGTCATACACTCGCGAAATAACTTCTTGTAGTTGTGGCCGTTGTCAAACACTACCAATACTATATATATCAGGCGGACCATGTGTCACTATAGTGGGTTATAAACTTTAAAAGTCCAGAATGGATAAGTGCAAATTAGGTAACAACATTGCAGGAGTATGACTTAGTTTTGTTTTGGGGTGTAATATAGAAATGTAGATTTATTGTCAAATCACATAGTAAGACCTTGTCTGTTTCTTGAATGACTTAATCCTGCATACTGAGTTGGAGTTAAAGCTATTTCTGCTATAGTGACATTATGCCATGTAGTAGTTGATTCCACTAATGACTGAAAAAACCAATTGACGCTTCAGAAGGTCTAAGAAAAACAACTAAAGGATCTGGATCTGTAGTGGGTTCTCCAGGTAATACAGTAAGATATGTATCATCAGTGCAGATTGAAGAACTTAGCATAGACACATGTAGACTCTAACACTTGTACAAGCAGTTACGAGTACAATTAGGCATGTTGTACCATTGTTATCAACTGCTAGAACTTGATTCTCAACCTGCATTGCAGCTACTGTCCCTAGGGCACAATGACATGCCTGGAAACCTCTAAGGTGTTACATATACTTGTGCTAAAATGTGATGGCCATTTTATTACACGCATTCAGGTTGTGATGTCAAACAGCAGTGTCAACACTATACAATGTATGGTGCTCAAAGAAAAAACCAGTCTAGACAAGAAAAACTCCAGCAGAGAATAGCTCTGGGTATCACTGGTCCTCTCACAAAGACAGAATAAGATAATCGGTATGTGCTGGTCATAGTCAATTATTTCACTAAGTGGGCTGAGGCTTATCCATTGGTCAGTACTTCAGCACAGTCTGTAACTGATGTGTTGGCAGAGCACTGGCATTGACTAACCTAATTTGGCACACCTGAATAAATTCACATGAATCACGGAGCTAATTTCAACAGCCAGCTATTCTATGAGACATACAAAGTGTTGTGGTGAAGACATGCATTTTTCCTTATCGCCCCCAGATCTGATGGTTTAGTTCATTGGATAATACAAACTATCAACTGAATGATTGCAAACCAAACTAAATGTGACAAGCATTTGCCATACGTTATGATGGCATACTGATTTTTTGACCAAACCTGCGGATAGATATTTATTCAGAAAACATTTCTCTCTGTGGATGTGATGTATAATCCTCCTCCCCGTAGCAGATGAGCTATAGTGTCTGCAATAATATGCAGAGTGGCTAAGGTCTGTTTTGGCTGATATACATAAGTTTTTGTGCCAACATGCAGGGAAGGCCGCTGCACAGTAGAAGAGATGTTATAACAAAACATTAAAGGAGTGTACTTTCCAGCATGGAGACTGGGTATGGCTGTGGTATGTGCAGCGTGGCTCTGGCTGGACAGATCCTTATCTTGTTCTCAGGCAGACCAATACATTGACATAAGAGATAGAACAGTTTGACAGTGCATGTAAGTGTGTGGAGCATGTTGATAAGCTAAGACAGTAGTATGTTATTGACAAGTTTCTAGTGCACTGGGTTGATAAAGAATCATAGGTCGAGAGTGGTGAATCATATATTGAAGAGAATACTGTTTCGTTTCATCTCAGCTCCACTAAATAGGAAGATTGTGAAGGTACTTACGTGGCTGTACAAGATAAGCCAAACAAGGAGGTGCCTGAAGAAGAGGCATTTACAGCTTTAGTGGTCAATCAAGATGTCCATGATGGCGTTCTTATTACTGAGGCTAGGATTAACTGTCAGACCAGCACTTATGTCAGTCACTGATTGTAAAACCAATGACTGATAGGAAGTGGCATTCCTTGCCTTCCAAGATATTGATTAGTAATTCACGATAGAGTATATGTACTACATTCAGTGACTGCCACTCAATTATCAAAACGGTATGATGATTTGTCGATCAAAACATTGAAGGAAGCAAAAGGTGTTGTGACCTCTATGTTCCAAGCTATGAAGCAGACTTTCACAGAAATATATCCATAGGAGATCTCATAATAGTTTCTTGCTTATCTAAAAGTTAGGATGATGTTTTGACCCTTCCTTTCTGAGATACTGAGCAGAGTTTTATGGAGAGGCATCCATATGATATATAGTGGTAGGTGCTTTATTATCACACCGTTATGGTGGATGGTGTTTAGATATCATACCTAGCATGCTTACAGATTGTACAACAAAGAATAATTGTTAGGAGTTCAAAAACTCAATTGAAAGTGCTTTGCGACCCTACTTTCTAGTAGCAGAAGTTTGCCACAGCAGACCACAATAAGCTCGTTTGACTCATCTACAGTACACTTAAAGTGAATATAACTACTCCATGTGTATTGAAGGAAACATGTTCTTTTGCAGCACAAAATGTAAATTATGCTGTTATGGGTGTAGATGGAATAGTTTTAGTTTCACTGGATTTGCCTGTATTTATTTTTACTGTAATGCCAAGGAAAGTGAATGGATCAGCTCCTGGATAGTGGAATAATATCTACAACAATAAATGCACATATACTGTGGACAATTTACCTAGCCTAAAATGTTCTGAGTGTGCAGTGGCATATATAGTAGTAAGAGATCGAACGTCAATACTGATTGAAATAATTTTAGCTGAAAGTCTTTATTTGACTGAATTATGTTGGCGATTATGTATTCAGTGATGAAAAAAAAACAAGTTTTGTTAAATGGCTTGTATGTGGCGCCACAGGTAGTGAAGGTAGCCTACTTAGGTTACAATAGTAATGACACGCGAGTTGGAGGCAATCTGTCTATAACCACTTCTGTATTTGATGATGTGTAATGTTGAGATATATGAATATGCAATAGGTGTGTACAAAGAATCATATGTATGTGGTATTCCACACGTGTATGGATGTTAAATAAAATATTGCAGGAGTGTTGTACAATACAAATGTATTAATTACATCAAAAACACAACTATCATGTAACATACAAATGAAAATAAAGGATTTAATCTGTATTTCAAGACTTTGAGATTATAAGTCAACTGTGGTTACTGGTTTATAAAGTGTTTTATTTTTTATGATAAAATATTTTCAATTATGCAGATTGAAATGTTTAGTAAGCACACAGTTTTCTAAATATTTTGTTAACATTGTTTCAGTATAAGATACAATTCAAGAATGGTCGAAATTTTTCAAAGTGGCAACTAGTTAGCACTAAATTTGTCTCGAAGAAAATCACAAAAGAGAGGTGATGTAAGCAGTAATGCATTTTATTAGTCAGACATATAGGTTGACATCTGCTAACTCGAGTCAGCTCAAATGCGTAGGAACTAGTTTTGCAATCTTATCCCTATTCCTTTCCTAATGGACCAGGGCTCTGCTTATGTAACAAACACAAAAAAGTGGTACTAGGAGGAGAGAATAGTTCTGGGCCAAAGGGTAAGCTATAGTGCCCATTGTTGCAAGAATGGCAACAGAGGTCAGCACAGCTATAAGTATTGGTCAGCATAGTCCTAATGAAGACTGAGAAGTTGACATATGTTAGGGATACATCTTTTAAGGGTCCGTAAGGAATGCGCATACGTAAAGTTCATATGAATGTCACTTGTCCAATCTATAGGTTAATTATTCTGTCTTTAAAGGTAATTCTTTGAGAAAGATATAGTTGTACCCTGATATTTTAGACCCTATTCACACTATACACACTTTCAGCCTGTATTTTTGCACTTTAAAATCAATGTTTTGACATCTTCTGGCTACATTGTTTTTCACATAGCCAATGGTGATTTCAATCATAGTATGAGCTGAAACTTCTGACTCTTTTTGAGCCGTATAATGGAAACCCATGTTCAGGACTTCCTCTTCAGTAAAAAGCTTGACTTCTCTATTTCCCCTAATACTCCTAGAGCCCATTTGGATTTTAAATCTTCAGAGCCCAATGATGTGTTACTCGTCAATCATCTATCATTAGGGATCTCATACAGTCTGTCATAAGATTAGCCCCAAATTCTCCAAGGCCTGGTCAGTCCCACTAAGTTTCTCAACTTCCATTTGAAACTAAGCTTTTTCTGGATAGAACAGCCACCATCTTGGGGAAACTGTTACTGACTCCTATTACCATCTTGCCAGTCAAACCACTAACTGCATCACCATTGGCAGTAAAACAGGAGTCAATGTAAATGTTGA
The DNA here is from genome assembly GCF_000517525.1 of Limulus polyphemus. Classification (NCBI taxonomy): domain Eukaryota; kingdom Metazoa; phylum Arthropoda; class Merostomata; order Xiphosura; family Limulidae; genus Limulus; species Limulus polyphemus. Next base: position 1,367,314 of record NW_013665657.1, on the reverse strand, counting down.
AACATCAGCAGCCTCTCTGGGGGTTTCTTGTTGAGGATGTCTCATTACAACAAGGAGATACCACCAGATGTGTGCTCATCTCCTGTGGGATTACTGCATCTTAAAGCCTAACAAAAACCTTCTCATAGTAAAAGTCGTCTCAAGGGATGACTAAGCAATTGAAAGGGAAACCCAAGATGTCAACCAAAACTCGCCCAGCATCACCAATAATAGAAGTACAGTCTTTGATAACCCCACTACCACTAGTGGAAAGATCACCATTGCCAGAAGTGCACAAGCTTTCAAAACCTTGGACCAACCATATAACTACTATCGCCGATAGTGAAACTTTTCAGGATGATTGAAAATGGTTCCATCTTGAAAACAGGCTGAGCACCACCCATGAATCCTTGGACCACTGTCTAAGCAAAGTTTGGCAACTTAGCACCAGCACTGGTCAAGCAACCAGCAACCAAGAGATCACGTGAATTAGCTCAATGAAAACTGATAGATTGACCTGTCAGCAATCCACGCACTGTCATCACTATTACCCTAGCCATGCAGCAGATCTAGTTACTAACAAGGCACTGCCAGGAGATGGCTGTCAAATTGACTGAGACCTGGGTGATTTATAATAATGAAAAAGACTGTTTCCACTAAAGAAATTTGCCAATTTCTAGACGGGAAGAGGAGTTCTACTAGCTGCCAGTGGAGCTGAACCCAATCCAAATAGTCTTAGTCTAGGCCCAGGAGATCATTCAAGACACCATAGCTACCATTTGGTGACACACTACCACTTTAAGGCTGCCTCGTTACTGTTGTTGAAGTATGTATACATTTTATATATAGATATTTTATTTTTCTTAAATTAAGGATTGTTTGTATAATATACATGTGAGTGTATATATCTACGCCTTTCTGTGATTTTAGTTTTATTTCTCTTTATTATTGTGTTAAAGGAGGGTTATGCAATTGTTATATTGTGTATCTTTATTAAAGCCTTATGCACTATAGATGTCCAATTGTATCATTGGTAAAGGGGTCTATTTTGTATTTGTGTTGTTGTGTTTATCTTTGGTGGATTGTTATTTTTATGTTAAATAAATAAACTACATTAAAATTACTGTACTACAAAGTTGACCAAAAAGTTAAATTTATGTTAATGACAAAGTTAAAATAGTTGCTGAAATCAAAGGTTCTCACTAAATCCTAAAAATTTATCTAAAGTTATACACAGGACAAACCTGGTTTTATATACTGTGATTTGCTGATAGAAAATTATGCCACTATCTGGTTACTTTGCCTCCAAGAAAAGTGTTGATGGACAAATGTGTAGCACTCATGGCAGCAACTGTTTACATTTTCTAATAATAAAACCCTATACTGTGATTAAATACAACGTTTGCACTACATAAAATCAATACATAATATGATGTAACCTCAGTTTCGCCAATCCTTATGTTGGTCAGAAGATCCAAACTAGTTATATGTATGACAAAGTCTTCCTAAAGAACAGGTTGATGGCCACGAACAGAGATTTGAATTTTATAAAATGTCAAATGATTTTAAAAGACATATAGTGACAAAGATTGATAAAGTAATAATTTCACAAAAGAACCGCGAATCTATCGCTTTCGTGCACCTCCATATTATAAAATTTAATCGTTTGTTTGTTTCTTTAACAAAGATATCCTTGCTCTCAAAGCAGCTTACTTTCTTGTATTTTTCATTTATCACTTTTCTCTGCTCTTTAAATGGTAATTTCAAGTTCCATCACTAAATTGTTCTTATTTGAATCTGAAGAATAACTTTGATCACATGTCTCATTGTTAGTTCCGTTTTGAGAACTCAAAGCAAATGTGAACAGATATCATTTATGAGGTTTTCTATTTGTCATTTTTGCACTGTAGCTCTACATTCACTTGGCAACACTTCATTATCATTTGTATTTATTATACGCAATGATAGAAGTAATTGGAGAAAAGGAACGAGCCTGGCTTTAATCTCAGTTTGATTTTGCAATCAAACAGTTCAGCTTTCAAATTTCTTTCTGAGTCATCACCACTAAAGTGATTCAAACACATATAAATTTCATAAAGTTTTAAAGGGGCAACAAAGGAGCTTATTGGCCCATCAAGGATGTCCCTTCCAGCTCCCAACTATAACCACAACTTACTATTCATGTATTCATGAAATCTTTCCTTGAACTTAGTTAAATTTTCTCCCTCCACCACCATTGAAGACAGCTGATTCCAAAAGCCAACCAATCTGTTTGAAAAGTAATACTGTCTAAACTGCAGACAACTCCTACGCTACCAAAATTTGAACTTATGACCCCTTGTCCTAGTGTTTTCACTGCTAAACACAAAAACGTTTGATGGATATATATTATCAATACCCTAAAAATCTTAAATACATCAATCAAATTCCCTTTGACTCTTCTCCTCTCCAGAGAAAACAAGGTTAGAGATTTTAACCTCTCCTCATAGGTATCATCCTAGTGGCTCTTCTCTGAACCTTCTCCAACAACTCAATGCCCAAAAGAAACTACTCTAAATGAGGTCTTACAAGTAATCTATATAGTAAACAAGAATATCTCTTGTCTTGTATTCAATATTTCTATAGATGCTACCAAAATTCTGTTAGCTCTATTGCTACACTGTTTAGATGACTTAAGTAAATTTTCGATCACAACACCAATATCCTTTTCTTCAACCACAGTATTTAATGTATTCCCATTTAAATTGTAACAATAATTTGAATTGTGAAAACCTACATGTGTCACCTTACATTTTGATAGTTAAACATCATCTGCCACGTATTGGCCCAATGCATCAAATGATCTAAATCTCCATGTAAGTCTGTAGCATTTCTGATACAGTTAGCCACCCCAAAAATCTTAATATCATCTGCAAACTTCAAATTTTTTTAGTCATTCCAGAGTCAATATGATTAACATAACTCACAAACAGCAGAGGAAGTTCTTATTAAAAGTATCAAATTGTTCTGCTCTTTTGTATCTATCAACTCAAGTTTTTTTTCTTTTATGGTTAAAACAAACAGCCACAACAAACCTATGACCACCTATAATGATAATATTTTTGTTAGTGAAAGCAAACAAAGCTGAACAGGAAGAAATAACATATTTTAAAATCTCATTTCCAGTGTTTCAACTCGGGTTAATGACATGCGGAACAGTGCAAGACGAAGCAGTGGCGTAAAATGCCATGAGCTATGAGGTGCGTAACAAACACTAAAAGCAAGCATCGTAATGCAATGTTCTTATTCAAACATACACTTACATTATACAAAGTGAAGCTTGTACATAGCTCCATTTTGCAAGCAGCGTATTCTTCCACAGCATTCGTTCCGAGCATAAACCGTATGGCAGCCACTATAGTTATTGTCCTATTCGCCAACAAGAAAAGAATCACCTACCTAAGAACCTAACGAGTTATCTTTCCTCTAAGAAAATATATGGATAACTACCAATTAGTAATTTCACGTGCAATGTACGCTGGAGAAAGAAAATGTTTAGTGACCTGCTTGAATGCTCCTCTGTATCTAAACTGAGGGCTCTGAGAAATCTAATAATTTATTTCTTTTAAATGACTTATTAACTAAAGGGAAAACTGGCGCATAATACAATGGTGTACAACAGAAGTAAATAACGTTAGGTTTAGTTAGTATATTTTGTTCTGAAGGACTCAGAAATTTAGAACTACTCTGTAATAAATATCTTGTGGAATCTCCCACTATTCTGCAAACTTATCCCATCGCTCTCGGGAGAAATCAGTTTCACCCGAAAATACCACCTAAGTATTTATTCTAAGAACGCATGAGAGAGAGCAATGGAGAATATATTATAATATGTCAGTCACTACATTTGCTATATTTAGTGCCGACGAGGCCTTTCCGTCAATAACGTGGTTCATCAGGTCAGCTGGGATACGACAGACATAATATAGATCTAGACCAATGGTTCTTAACCATTTTTTCTCCATTCCCCACCGCGACACCTCAAAATATTTGATGCCCCTTAATGTAAAAACAAATTTGGTGTTGAAAAGGTATAATAATATAATGCAAAATTTAGAAATTTACCAAAAAATATGAGTTTAATTAATAATAAACTTTATATGTTTAAAGCACTTTCTAACACTTCCATAATTTTTTATCGTGTGAAATTCACTAACATACGAACAACAATGCAACTTACCGCATCGCTTCTACACCTCACAAAGTTAATGCTTAACTGATCCGAATCTAGCGATCACCGGCAATAAATGAATGACAAATTTAAAAACCGTGTCAGACGACTCAGTTTAAGTCACGGAACGTTTTTCGCTCTTCACACCCAAATGAAATTTTTTACTTATTGTAGCATTTTCATATTGCTCCC
>NW_013665657.1:1358316-1362923 GCF_000517525.1 Limulus polyphemus | reverse complement strand
AGCCCATTGTGTAGCGTTGTGCTTAATCACAAACAATCAAAATATTATTTTTTCGTTATAGATAACAATACTAAATTCACATACACAAAATAATTTGATTAATATTAATGTTAGTTATACGTTTAAATACATCAATGACTGTATTCTTTTTTAAACCTAATTTAGTATGAAATTTATAATAAAATTTAAATAAAAAAGCAGAAAATAACCCATACGTAAGATCCATCACCACTGATTGGTTCGTTCAACTTTGGGCCTGGATATTAGCAAGTGAAAACTAAACCTTCGATGCTGCAGAAATACAACGGTGGCAGTCTTGAATTAGAGATTAAAAGAGGAAAGTTCACCCTTCGTTTTAATAACGTAGGTATAGCTGCAAATAGTTTATCAGTAGGGATATAGGTCTTCCTAGTTTTAATTTAAGGTATGTTGAATTATTTGATTACGTTATAGTCTCTAATTTAAGAGGTTTACTTTGTTTAGAAAAATAGTCTCTCTTGATAATTAATAACGTAGTAGAATGAATCGACAAATACGATGGCTTATATTGTTATTACATAATATTAATAGTAATACTGATAGTATACTACTAATACTATTGTATTACTGTTAGTGTTATGTGTTACTGTTATTGATAAGTAATTATTAATACCACAAGAAGAAGCTGGTTCTAGTATTACAACTTATGCATAAACTATAATAATTTAATATTAATTATTTCAATATTTGTAGTATCACTATTAACAATAATTTAAATTACTATAAAGTATAATAATTAAAGTCTAAATTATAAGTAGGACATGTCTTCTACTTCAGTTCTTGTGTATATAATCTAAAAAAGTTTTATAAGAATACTTTTGTTTTGAAACTTGTGATAAAACTATTAAAATAAAAGTTAATTTTTGTAGTTCCAGTGACTTGAAGGCAAAAATTCAAATAGTGTAGTACTAGTATTTCGAAGTAAAATAACAATATGTATTGTATAATATAATTAATTAATGAAGCATGATGGTATTTTACATTACATGCAAGTTCCAGATAGCATCATCTGTATTTATGGATTCCAAACCCTTGCAATCCAAAAATGCCCCTCTTGAAAACATGTCAAAAACAAATTTAAACCTATCTCTATCTATACAATAACCTTTCTAATCCTGTAATCACATAGCTACTGTATTCCCTCAACCCTCTCCAACAACTCTGTTCTTTCTTAAGTAAGTTGACCAAACCTTAATATGATTTCTGTTACATCTAACCAGAAATCCAGAGTAAAATGATGACCCCTTTGAACATGTAATCAATATCTGGGTATGTAACCTAAAATTGTCTTATTAATTGCTAATGCAGGTCATCTGGAAAGCTTCAGAAGCTTTGTAATACTAATAGATGCCCAGAATTTTTCCTTGTTAACTTTAACTAGAGCTTCCCCTGCAAGGCTCTAAGAAATAATGTTTTGATAATCAATATAAATAAACTTTTTAAATTTATTGCGATTAAAAGGCATGTGCCAGGTATTATTCCAATTCACCAATTAATCCAATTTTCTGCAAATATTCAACATATTTAATGCAACTTGAAATGCCCTTATAACTTTGTCTGTGGATTTAATCAGTTTGCTAATTATTCCTTTATCAATTTCATTAATGAAAATTAGAAGTAGGACAGGATCTACTAGGCACAGAACCATTTGCAACATTAATCCATTAATATTTTGTCCCATTTTAAAATTATTTCTTACTAACAAGCTATTTCTCAATCTATTGAACTAGCTTATCCCCCCTGCCTCAATAGGTGCGATCTTCCTAAGAAGCCTTTATAAAATCTTCAAAGTACTGTATACCAAATTCACAGCATTACCCATCTCCAGATTAAATGTGATATATTCAAAGAAAAGTGAGCAGATTTGTAGGACATGACTTCCCTGTCTTAAGCTATGTTATCTGTGATGCTATGAAACCTCTAAAGTATTCTTGTAGAATTTCTTTAACAGTATGTTAGTAATATTCTAACCAATAGAGTAACTCGTATTATAACCAGTAATTACTTGGGCATTGTTTAATTAACCACATATTCCAACACCTCATTATTTGTTATGTGGCTAGTAAAAGTTTAGACCCACAAGTCTTATTTGTCTGAGTAATTATCCTTGAATAAATATCTTGCCCTTTTGCCTTATTTTGTTTGACTTTCCCAGTCTAGATTCTTATCAGCTCTGATTTAATTCTAATTTTATTCAAGGGCACTATGTAATTTTTTCAGATAGAACAGATAGTAGAATCCACCCTAAATCATCACTAGTAAAAACTGATAATAAAAAGTGTATTTAGATACTTCTACAACATGTAACAAGACTGAAATTTCATTAGAAAGACTAGTTAATTTAACTGAAGAGTAGCTGGATGAAAGAAAACATTTGCTGATAGTCTAGTCACCTTTGTTACTATTGTTGTGCTTCTTGGGGTCAGTGGAGCTTGGGCTGTGTATTTTTCTTAATTATTTAAGTGACATTGATAGGAGCATAATAAGTTAAAGTTTGAGTGATATTAAACTTTTGAATATTTCTGTGTATATATTGAGGATGTTGAGTTACTACAGTGCATCTTTGATCAATTTGTCAGTTGGACAAATGCTTGTTATAACTTGAATTAAATGTTAAATATACATATGGGAACCCAATCACTTTGACCTAAAGAAAAGGATATTGACATAGTGGTGGATAAGTTGCTCAAGTCATCAAAGTATTGCTCTTTCTAACAGTAAAGCTTATAGACTGTTAGGGTTTACATAGTGATTGCAAGTCAAAAGGTAATTGCCATTTACACAAATCTTGAATATTTTGTACAGTTTTGGTCTTCGTAGTCTATGAAAGGATATTGACTTGTTGGTACTTTTGATAATTAGCAGCATTAGTGATGATTAATAGATTTCAGTGCTACATTTATGTACAACTTAATCAATTAACTGTGAAACTGCTTAATGTTTTGTAAACTTACAAACAATGGTGGCTAGACTGATAATAGATTTAAGACTAATATTGTGTAACTTCAAAATGGTTAGAGGTAGTTCAGAATGTTATGGGTGCCAGGATTGAGTTATGCTTCAAAAGTGTAAGTTTAATTTGTAATTTTCAGAAGATTCTGAAGATATCCTGCACTTTCAGTTTACCTGCTTGAGGATAAGTCAAGAGAACTATGGGGCAGATTGTGCTGTTAGTAGTAAAATAGTAGATTAGAATTAGAAATATCATAGGAAATGAATGTGGTAAAAGTTGAATTGGATGAGTGTATTGAAGTAAAAGTTATGGTTATACAAAAACAGATTGTTAGTATTGAGGTATTAGTGTAATAAAGTTAAATCTTCATCTGCTTATAATAAGGAAGATGATCAAGAGATTTACATTGTGAGAGGTTACCTCTCAATTTTTGAAAAAAAATTTATATAAACAGTCATGCATCCTTACACTACTATACAATATTTAAAAAAAAAGGTGTTTTTATTTGATTAGGCTATAAATCAACATAGCTGCAGTTTAAAGCAATCCATTTAGGCCTCAGCCTATAAATAATTCTCTTAAGCTAATACAACAATATGAATCTTAGTTAAATGTTCCATGGTAGATTTTTATAGCTTTCATTTTTCCAGCCACTAACTATGTATTTAGATATTGAAGACTTGTTTTCATCAAAGTTAGTATTGTTTAGGGACCTCCAGGTCTTATAATAGATTTGTTACAAAATTGATTTTGCATTGTTTGAAAATTTAAAATTATTGCAAGAAATATATTTTTCTTGTTTGTGTCTACAAATAAGAGAAAATGCAAGTTATGACTCTATAAATAACTTCAACATAAATAAAAGTGGGCATCTTATTTACGAGTATTATAATTTTCTTTCTGAATATAATTATAAATATTTAATTTTAATTTTACAAAATTGAAATGTTTGTTGTTAACTAAGTTCATTTTCATATCAGTCACATTACTAGAAATATAAGCTTTGAAACTGCTGGATTACAAGCATTGTTCATTTATGGAATGTTATTTTAACTTTGATTATGTAGGTTACTTTGGATTATATGGTCAACAACTGATTAATCCAAAATAGAATATTATTGTGGAAATCTCTCATGTTTAGCACAAAGATGCGTAACAGGCTATATGTACTATGTCCACTATGAATAACAGACTTGCTGTTGACCCACTGGAGGACCTTTTTATGTCAAAAATACTGAATTTAGTTAATGTTATACAGTTAACTTTAAAAAAAAAAAAAGTTAACTATTGTAAAAATGAAACGTTACTTTCTAAGTTAGACTTTAAATCTAGAGTACTTGAAAAATATCCAAAAATATTTGGTTACAAAACTTCTGAGTAACAGTGTAGTTACAAATAACACTTGAGGCCACAACATTATCATAAACTAGGGGTTCTAGATTCCATTTAACTCGTTCAGAATGGGCTCGGTCCCTTGGATCAACCTCATAACCATTTTGTGCTTGTTATAGTTTTCGTGTTGTAACTTTTAAATTAGTAAGTGTGTGTTAATGAAATTTGGCAGATTATCAGTAATCATTATAATGCTTTCATATAAATATCAATTTTTTTTTTT
>NW_013665657.1:1343962-1357406 GCF_000517525.1 Limulus polyphemus | reverse complement strand
ATTAAGTTATATAATGTTTTCATAAAAATACTTATGTCCGATGTTAATCTGCTGAAGTTAAATGGTTTGTAATATTCGAAATCTATAAATGCTCCAGATCAAATATCTGAAGTTCCTGATTAATAAGTGTTATAACAATCACAGTTGTAGGTTCCGAGGTTTATAGTACACCAAGTATAGCAAACCAATAATATATACTATCTTTTGGTATGTCACGTTGGTTATGTTTATAGGTGTGAAAAGAGTTTCTAAATTTCAGCCTGATCAACAATACTAAGAATACACTTGTGTTTAAGTACACACATATATTGTAGATTTTTACACTCGAGAATTTTCTACGATTTTAGAGAAGAGGCAGGAATTTTGCAATATAAATTTAACTTAAACATTGATATCAAAATAGATGTATGATAGTAAGTCCATCACAATGGGCATTTATTACAAGTTGCGAAAGATAATCATCTTTTCTATTCAAATCACTAGTTAGACCTCACGTGGAACACCATGTACAGTTATGGTCCCTTTTTGTAAGAAAGGATGTTGACTCCTTATATAGATTCAAAGGAGTGATACTAGGATGATTTTGGAAATGGAAGAATTATTTTAAGGGGATTGACCGCTGGTTAATCAGTAGTAAGTTTCTAGAAAAGAAAGGGAAAGAGGTGATTGTAGATTATTGGAGGATCAATAGGATATAGGCCTTTGTTATTTTTATGCTATGTTCTGAAAACAAAAGTATGAGAGGACAAAAGTAAGTTTTGAAAAAGACTAGGCTCCACTCTATTGGGTTAACATTCTTCCAAATGTGTTCAAAAAGGTACAGGAATAATTTTTGAAACTTTCAGAAATCTAGAAGAAAATTGAATTATAGAAAAGCAAGAATAGCAAAACCTGCAATGATTTGTTGGAAGAATATTTAATCCTGCACGATGCAGACCCCCTCACTCAAATTTGAAGTACCTGAATGAGTAAGATTCTGTCAATAGTAGTTTGTACACAAAGCACACAATAGTACAGATGTTTCAGGAGGGGTATTGCAGCTCATCTATTTGCATTTCTGAATAAGATTTGACAGGTCTGTATATGATATCAATGTGTGTGTTATAAAAACACTTTTTTTCATTTAGACTTGTGTACATTTAAAAGTAATTAACACTTGATATTGGCTTCAAACATTAGGAAGTTGTAGAATCGGTAAGATGTAACATTAGATTTAAGTGACAACAAGGATCCTCTAGTTTCAAGGCTCTCCCAATTACTTGACCTCATACTCGGCTCTAATTAATTAAATATTTATGGAAATTTCCTAAAGCTTAAATTTACTGCATCTGAAATTAACCCAACAGCAAGAACCGTGTCAGAAAATTTTGAAATTTTTTACAGACACTCAGTATGAATGTACCAAAGTTAAGTTATTAAATGTGCTGAAGCATGATACAAAAAGTGAATCTTTTATGAAGTCTTATTTTAACAAAATCTAAAAGAAAAAGTATCACTGATAAGAGTTATTTAGGGCTTTATACATGTACATGTATAAATAACTAGTTTGTCAAAAAACACTTTCACTGTATCTGTTTTCTCCATTAATTTTACCAGTACTGTTTTCACCTCATTTGAATTCTTTGTTCCAGTTTCCCCATTTTTCTATCAAGTGAATGATTGACATATTAATAGTTTGAATTATGATAACCTACGTGCATAATCCACTTTTATGTTGAAAGTTGTGATTTTTTTTCATTATTAAAATTATTTGTTGTAAAAAAAGATTGTGTAATATTTTAGGTGCAAGTTGTTTAAAATTTATTCAAGTTGACTGAAAAGCTTAAGAAGTTGTCAAAATTTAAGAAATGGCAATTAGTTGTAACACATCTCATCATGCCTATAGATGAAATTATACTCTCAAGGAACAAAGGGTGTGACTTAATGACTAACAATCATAACTGAGGTCATCAATGTCTTCAACTTGCATCTAAAATGTAATGCTACATAAGGTATCTACATTGTACCTTAAGTGCTTGAAATAGATGTTTAAATTGTTATCCATTGGACACATTTTATCTTGTTTGCCCTAAACTGAAACTCTTCTGTCCATTGTCCCTCCATACCACCCATTACTGAATATCACAAGTTTGTTACTGAGGTTTGCATACCCATATCATGAACAGAACTACTTTATACATTATTATGTTTATTTTAGTTATTTACATTATATTTCTATGTTATTATTACCTCTGCTCTTGTCATGTTTGTAATCTTTTAAGTTGTATCTGCTTGAATGTACTGCCAAAATCGTCGCTACACTTTTTATCATCCCTTTTCAAAATGTACATACTGTTATCAAGTTTATCAGTAGTACTATATTATTTTGCTCATCAAATTCACATGTACCAATTATTGTGTGGTGTCATTTGTAGCAGATTCTGGTATTTCAGTTGGCACTATAGTTGACTTTTCATTATCACCTGATCTTTCTTTGCTATGTTAACTTTACCTCCTTCAAACTAGTCTACTTTGCCATCATGAATAGGCAACATGATCTGTAGAATTGTACATGTTCACTGTGTGCATTCACAGATAACCCAGCATTTGAGCCAATAGTAAATGTTGAGATGATCATACCATATGATTAGATGTTGTGGTTCAAGATTTTAGCATCCAATAAACAGAAGCCATAAATCAGGGTCAAACTTCATGGTATGATTAATAATTTATTCACAATTTTCAATCAATTCCATTGGTTGTCTTAATAAAACTTGAAAATTCATATGTCTAAAGGACAAGCCAGGTATGGAGAGTACTTGTCAGTGTACATTTTTTTTACCTCCTTGGCACAGGTGGACAAATGACCATTTTGAACCCTGCAGTTAGAATTTCCATTGTTTTAGTGATTCTTTTCTTCCATTGAATGTCATTGTGCAACATAAGCCACCAATGTTGTAAGTGCTTAGTGTCATTAAAAGGAAGTAATATAACACATCTTCTATCAGCATCAATAAAAACTTAATGAGAAACAGAAAGAAAGCATTCTAATTACTTGAAGTGTTTATAAATTACTATTCAATCTTCATTGTGGTTTTTATCACACCACCCCTTTAACTTTTGAATGTTTAAACTTCAGTTATGAATGATTGATTGATAAGTTAACATTTCCAGCTTAGCTTCTCCTTTTCACAGTGCTTTTTTCCAGTTGGTTGTGTCCAAGAATAAACTTTTAAATCCACTTTTCTACAACCAACTTTCACCTGGAAATTTTTTGTACCTCGAATTTTCTAAACATTAATGCTAACAGTTTGTATACCTAATGTTCCTATTGTAGTTTGATCACTAGAAGTAAAGCAATTTTCCTGTCATTCGATATATGTAGTTATTACTCTTTAATTTAGTTAATTTTATAGATCCATTATATTAGCTGCTTACTGTACCATTGCTTACAGCCTCAAATTGGTGGTATTACATCCTGTAAATAATGGAATAAGATTTTTTTAATTTTTATTTCAGTGCATATGTAGAGAATCTTCCAGGCCTGCTGGATTCTGTCTTAAATATCAAATATGTCAACAACATTTCGCACAACAGGTCGACATGGATATGGTATAAAGTTCTCTCCCTTTTTCCCAAATCGTCTGGCTTGTGCTACTTGTCAGAATTATGGAATTGCGGGTAAGCTGTAAGAAGTAAGTTGCTTAGATAAATTTTATTCAGAAACAAGATGTGAGCACTTAGGATTTGGGACGTTGTACATATGAATACAATCATACAATTGTGCTTTATATTTACTAAAAATATATGGTAGGCTAATAGTGTGGTGACCAGGTAGCTTGAGTAGTTGAAGTTCCTTACTACAATGTACCTTAACCTGGCTCAGTTAGTGACGTTGCGTGTTACTTATCACTCCATATGATACTTGTGGATATGTGGGGGTTTCTCTCTCTCTGTTTTTCTACTAACTCCTCACACACTATTTGACCAATCTCCACCAAACTTGGCATGGTGACTCCTAAAGTCCCCCAGAAGTAACATAGAAGGGTCAAAATTACCAGTGGGGGTTGAACCCCCTATCTAATTCCAGAAAAGTAACAAGTCAGCACAACTTGATACAGGATGACATGAAGGTCATATATATATATATATATAAGCGAAGTTGTATGTTTGTCTGTCTACTAACTCCTCACATGCTATTTTACCAATCTCCACTAATCTTGGCTTGTTGACTCCTATGGTCCACCAGAAGAAACATGAAGGGGTCAAAATTCCCACCTGGTTTCCCGCAAGAGAAGTGCACACTTGATTTTGCCAAACAACTTGCAACATGGAACCATCCTTTTTCTTTAAATGGTGAGAAATTCAACTGCAAAAGAAATCTTCAAAGCTCATGAAACTTTGTGACAGAACCACTTTTCTAGGTTAATTTTGCTAATGTCTCTTTTTTTTCAATGTGAGGTTGAATGTATGACTCACTTTACTGTGTTGTTTTCAGGTTTATGTTTAAAATATAATCTTAATCAAGAAACGCATCCATAGAGCTTCCACCCCTAAAGTGGAGGTGTATAACTCTTCGTATAACACTACAATTCACTGTAAAAGGGGCCTTGAAGCAAAAAACTCAATATTTTATTTTGCAGTGTTTATCAGCAAGTATAACCTCTAGCAATTCTTAAATTTTAAGATTTAAGGTAAATTTATCATTAGAATAAGGAACTATTTTGTGTTTAAATACAGAATGGATAAGACAAACTGCTCGAACTTCATCTATATGTGTCAATGGTCTGGGTTTAAAACGAATGGTAGATGGAATTTTCATTAACTCAATCAAAACTATAAATTAGATAAAAAATTTGGCCCAAATTCAAATCCAGTAAGGCATTAAATCTCTTCCATAAGTCAGTATCTTTTTCAGATCAGTTGTTATCCAGGAACTGGTTACTTTCATCACAGCCTTGGTCCTGATTCACTTCTACTCCATCTATCTTTCCATCATCACCTGCATACCATTACTTCAAGCTTTCATTATCTTTCCATCAACTTCCTGTCTCCAGCCTGCTGCATCCATGACTTTTCTGAACACCCTGAGGATATCTATTAGTCATGCTACTGTATATACCAGCCAAGCATGTTTACTAACTAATTATGAACTGAAAACTTGCCTCCCATGTATAAAGTCCAACCAAGCTACTTAACGCTTCAACCACCAGCCAGAAACCTATTGTACCCTCTGAGAAGCTAAACCTAAAAAACTTGTGTGGGGGGCAAAGATAAACATCGATTTCTGAGTGCCACGATTTGTCTCACAGGCCTCTTTGTAGCCTGTAAGATTTAAAAATCAGAATAACTGTCAAGGATTGGATTTTGCTACAGTCTTGGAGTACTTAAGCATTTGGCAAAGTGCGTGGAAGTGTTGGCGAGTGTTTAGCATGTTTTAAATTTTAGTGATATCCTGTTAACAATTGGAAAGTTTTTAAAATTATTGAATTATCAAAAATAATTGTTTTTTGAATCAAAGAGACTTTGGCCACTAAACTTTCACTACTGTTGTGCTATTTTTAAAAGCATAACTGTAATGAACACTGTACATTTAAAAATAACTCAATATTTCTTTTAAACAAGGGTAGCTGAGGAACTGATGCTCCGTACTTAATTATACTGATCACTTTTCAAGCAGGAAACTGTGCAGGAAGGTTATATAAAGAATTGATCACTTCCCTTGGTATGAAATTCAATGTAAATGACTTTAAGCTCTCATTTGATTATTAACCCTTTAGTTGAAAAGTAATATGTATGTTTAACCTTTAAAATGCTAAGAAAATCCATATCAAAATCTTTCAAAAAAATAGTTCAAGAGGCTGTAAGGAAAGTAGAATGAAGGAGGAAAGAGCAGCAAGGCTAAAAGCTGATAGTTAGAAAAGCAGATAGAAGGAGAAATAAATCACAAAGAAAGAGAAGTAAGGCTTGAAGCTGAAAGAGTTAGAAGATCTAAAATGTGTGCACAAGAATGTGATGAATTAGAAAATGAAAGACTTGATGGAATGAGGGAGGCAGCTGTACCAAGAAGTTTCAGAAAAACTGAAGGGGAAAGAGAGAAGGCAGCTCATCACTGATTATCTGTGGTATATGAAGATTTAATTTAGATTGTGTAAATTATGTTTTGAAAATCACAGGTTTAGATAAAAATAATTTCATAAACATTGATTTTTTTAAATAAATGTTCTTAAAAAACTTTTTTGTTTTGAAATTTCTATTTAAAGTAATTTAGACACCTGTGTAGGGAATGGGTAAATCGGCTAATTATACCATAAAAAGAAGAAAAAAATGGGGCTCAATAAAATGAAACCTCCAATTTGACAGCTTACTTTGAGAGGAGAATATGTTGATCAAATAGCTTGTATGATTTTAAGTGCTTTCTTACTGATAGCTAGTGGATAATTATTTAGTGTTTTCTTCCATTTTCCTTGAATTAATTATAGGCAATAGCAGTGACACCATTCAGAATATCTTAACATCAACTCGTAGGTAAGGATGTACAATATCCATCACAATGCTTGAGCAAGGGGTAGTGAGAACAAAGTTCTACTTTAGCTCATTCATTAGGTGATATCTCGAACACGGCAGAATGAAACAACTTAGCTTTACTAACGTTGCATCATTCTATTCATGTACTATAAAACTGGTTGGTTGGCATTTTTTGTCACAACGCAACTAGGCTATCTGCACTTTTAAATAGAACTTACATTCAGATTGGTTTCAAATTCACCATGACATTATGTTCAACATAACTGTGATTCTCAGGTAAAGAATAGGAGCCCAGTGAAATATATATACACACACACACACTGTTCACATGAGTAAAATATGTGTGTGAGAGTAATATAAAAATATGCATGTTAGTTTATGGCAGCACTAATACAAGCCAGTATCAGTTTGTGTATGTAAACTCCTAATGACAATATTAAACCCATGAAATACATAAATATATATGAAATCTAAATGCAAAATGTGATATACACTATTCTGTACAAAATTGAGCTGCCAATGATATTGTGAACAGTGAGCTTAATTCTTACTTGCTAAACCAATTATCAGTCATGTGGTGTTGAAAGGAATACTCATCTGGCTGTTCAGTTAGGAAAATTACCATTGTTCGATTTGCTTTTTCAGAACACTTAGTGCATTGGTTTGTGTGTGATAACTAATTTTGTTTTACATGATTATTTCATTAAATATAGTAATCAAAGGTGACTTCTAAATTGGTTTTTCTGCAGGAAAAGGTTCGCTTTATATTCTTGAAGAAACTCCTAGTGGCTTGCTGCAATCGGTTTCTATATCTGATTGGACAGATGGACTGTATGATGTCACTTGGAGTGAATTAAATAGTAACATTGTTGTCACTGGAAGTGGAGATGGATCAGTCCAAATATGGGACACTGGGAATCATCAGGTAAAATCAAAAATTAGTGTGTAGGATGGCATATTTTATAGAACTGCTTGGTTAATTTTTCTTGACCATGGTATCTTTCAAATGACACTTAGCTTTTCTTTCTTGGCAAATAATAATGTTTAAGTTGTAAGTATGGTTAATGTTTTTTCTAATGACTAATGGTACCATTCATATGAAATTCTGGTAATGTTAACTATTCTTTAACAATGTGATCTATGAACACCTGGATTGGTTTTCTTTAACTCTCTCGCTATGGGCTAGGTTGATTCGATCTAAATATTGACTCCAAGTTCACCTTTAGTTTCCATACTATAACTTCTAATATGTTTTTATATCTTCACAAAATTTTGCAAGCTTTCAGTAAGCATTGTCATTTGTAGACAAATAAAATCAGAATTTTTAATGAAGTGTTTTCATTAAAATTTCTCCATGAATATATGGAATCAAAGTGTTGACTGCTCCAAGTGCAAAGTGATTTTTATGTTAAGATTAAAAATACTTTTCGTCATCTGAAAATTGTCAAATTTCATTTGCATAATCCTAAGAACATCCTAAATAAATTTCAAGTTTTCCTTCAGTAAAATTTTATATTTTGTTATTTTCTCTATCCTTTGGTCGATTTGATCAAACTCATAACCACCCAAAAAAATTTTAAGTATATTTAAATTACCTTTTCTTCCTTTCTAGAATGACTTCAGTTGTAATACGAAACTACATTTGTTTATCCTAAGTAGCTTTAAACTCATAACAATATACATCTATTTATACTTAAATTTTATTGTTGACTTTTGAACCATGTAAATCACTTGATGAACATGGAGCTCACGTTACTGTATTGAATTACATAAAACACAGGCTACTTGTGAGTGTATATCATAAATTTTATTATTATTTATTTTGCCTAATATAACCTTATCTAAACTAAAAAGTTTCTCATTTTTACATCTTACTTACTTTTATAATAACTAAAGAATACACGTGAAAAACTAGAAATATAGTAATTACCTGGATCTTTTTTTTTCTTCTGTTAATGAAACGTATCCCTACTTTTTATACTAATGTTACTACTGCACTAAATTTATTTAATTAAATAATGCACCAAGAACACAGAATAATTAAATGCAAAAAGCAGACAGTGTCTTATAACTTCATTTTTCTGGCTTTCTAACTGTGCATCAAGAGCCTTTAAAAATTCAGCTAAGCTCTTTGATACATTTCCCATGGGAATAAAGTTTGAACTGGAAGTGAAATAAACAATTCTCTGTACAGAAAACAACATAATATAATACATAATTTGATACATTAAAACTTTGGCTTTCTATTAGTTATAAATAATAGAGTATTAACAAATTATGCCTTGCCTGAGTGATGATGATATTAAAATGAGTAATTTGCATTAAATTTCATACTTCTTGGAGGAGGTGGTAAATAAACTAGAGAAGAAGGGATGCCTGGAGAGCAAATGTCAATTCTCATAATAGGGGAAATTTTTTTTTTTTCTATTGCCTTATAAAATTAAGAACTTAACTCGTATAATGTTAATTTGGATTATTAGCTACATTTTTATGCTAAGTTTATTTGTATACCATGACAAAAAATTAGTTTAATTAAATTTTGAATGTAATTCAGAAAAACATTGAGATGTGCACAGAAAAGGGTGCCTATAGTGAGAGGGTTAACTATAAATAAAATTCCAGTCACATTTGTGGTTGGTTCTTCTTGAATATTAATACTTTTCAAATGACACACTTAACTCTTAGTTGCATTATTCAAATGAACACTTAAGGTCTTTGACTGACAGTATCATCTAAATGTTGCATTTTACTTAAACATCTTAACCAGTGGTAATAACGTTCAAATAATGCACTTGTCTGACCCTTCCTAAATATAATACTATCCAACTGTCATATTTTATTGATCTTCCATCAATGCTATGATGTAATACAGATTGCTTTGCCTTTCCTGACTAGTGGTATGCAAACATACCATGTGTTTGCAACCCCCTTGGGTGCTTTAACATAGAATTAGAAATCTTTCAAAATTTTCATTTATTCAGGCGCATGCAGTTTTCACAATGTTGGCCAATAATTCGAAGTTCCTTTTGCTCTTGCTACCTATTGTTCTGTATCATTCACCTGAGGTATCACCATTGTCTTTCCATAGGAAAAGTTTATGCAAAGTTTTGCATATTGTATGAAAGTAGACAGCATCCTTTTCCACTGACAGATCAGGTGATGTCTACAAGCTATAAACTCTCTTATGTTTCAATGGGAATAGCCAACAACCACATGGGTAACATGATGCTCTGGAAGAATAGTATTGTTTTGTGGATATAATGCTATGTTTTTCAGTCTGTAATATCTTCAGCTTTATAAAGCTTTTTCTGGTAAAGGTGTTGTTCTTTGTCCAAAAAAATATGCATTGTTTACATTGTGTTTTGAATTGTTAAAAATTGTTTGTTTCACATTGTGTTTGGTCACTGTTTTTTTTTCTTCTTCGTTATGGTTGAGTATTTGGATTCACTTCATATGTATTTCTTTATTCAAAAATATAGGCAAAAACAATGCTTACATTAAACAATAAAATTTTTCAAAAATTAAAAATGACTCCATGTTTCAGTAGCTTCCACTACCATCATCAAGAGTAAAAATCTACATGAATAGTTTGAACATCATGTTATTCTGTGGATTCTATCTTGTCACTCTTGAAGGAAATCAGTCTACCTGAGATTGCCAGAACTATAGCATTCAATACTTACATTTTTAGGAACTATTTTATTTGAAATGTATCGGTATTTTGTTAGGGATTCAGAAGTAACCAAAAGTGGTGAATACCTTGAAGTTGTTGACATTTGCAAAAATTGTTTTGTTATAGTATTTTCTTGGTATCCAGTGTAATAGATATTAAGCAAAATCCTTACAGTTGATATGTTTGACAAAACGTTCATAAAACATATTTGAATATAAGCTTTGTTTAAGGTTTTCTTGGTGCAAAAAAAAAAGTCTTGGAAATAACCCTAGCTGGTAAAGAAGATGCATAACAACATAAATGGAAACTAACTTGTAACATTATCAAAAAAATAAAGATGTTGCAGAAATGGTGTTTTGAAGTGAAATTTCAAAATGGTAGAATTTTTAATAGTGAAATCTAAATCTAACAGTATACTATCTGGATTGCTTAAGTATTTTTATTTGTTTACAGCATCCTGTGGCAGTTTTGAAAGATCATGAGAAAGAGGTAAGATTTAAGAGATGCAAAAAATATATAAAAAGTCACTGAATGGTTACTATAAACATCATTTGTATATATTCATTCTTAGTCCTTGTAAAATAATTTTAAATTAAAAAACTATGAACTTATCTACCAGTTTGAATAACTTGCTATTTAAACTGAGTTGGTAACTTCAAACTCTACATAACCAAATTTCTACAGTACATAGTAGAGTAAATATCTGTTGGATAATAATGAGGCTTTAAAACTGTATCAAAAATTAAACTATTGATGAAATGCTAGATTTTCCAGACTCACTATAGTTTAAAATGATAGTTAATTAATTAAAGTAAGATTTAGCTTGATTGTTCATAAAAAAAATTTTAAAGTTTAATTTGTATTGCATCTAGTGATACATGACAAATTCGTTTTGTTTGTGAATTTCCATTAATGTAATGAAAACTAAAATATTTATTATAAAATTAACCCTGAATCTGTAATTTAACTAGATCCAGATTGATGATACATCTGCAGAATGTTAGAGCTGAAAAACTATTAGCTTACTAAAAATGTGCTAGAATGGTAGTTATGGATTAGGGTTTCTATTCTGTAAAGATGTCAGTAACCTTTTGTTGGGGGTTATTCAATATTCTTTATCCTTTCTTTGATCAATATTTTCCATTTTCTGGCAAAAAGTCTCTTGTTTCCCCACCACCTCCAATGTTATTTTCTGTTTCAAAGTGTAGAACACTATGGAAATGTCAGAAGATAATATTCCTTCTATTACTTGCAACAGCAATGTGAAAGGTGTTTCAAGTGCAATAAGTGACAGGTATCCATCTAAAGAAAGTTATCAAGGAAAATGAAGTGAAAAAGAACCTTCAACATCATTGAGAACAAAAGCTGCTGTTATCATAGGTCTTGAAGATGGTGATTATGGAGTTAAGAAGCTCATCTATTGTTCCCTTTATTAAAACGTTTTGTAAATATTGTTTACTTTATTTGTTACTGCTGTTGTTCAAATACTTGTTTGTGCTGAACATCCAAGTTTCTAGTGAAGTTTACACCTACAATAGAAATGAAACATCAGCAAAATAAGTAACTTTTTACAACGAACTTGGGATTTAACAAAATCTCTACCAGTTTGTCATGATTTATAATTCATTAGATCCATGTATAAATGATAGTTATACTTGATTGTGGTGGAGCCTTAGAAGAGGACAAAGGTTAGGTTAGGACAAAGCTCTACCAATGGTGCCTTTGTACAACCTCATTAAGCATATAGGACTTCATCCTTGTACTGCAAAGCTATGAAAGAACAATTGTGGGAAACTTGGAGGTCAGTCACCTTAGATTGTGATAGAACCACAACCCAAATGGGTCATGTTAGTATTGTGATGGTGTTTCTAGACTTTCTTGATTAGTACGTCAAGGCAAGACAACTTGTCCATGAAGATCAGTTATCTAATTTTGTTATCTCAATGTAAGTGATCTTGATTGCAGTCTCAAGTGTTTTGCTGTGATGATGGTTCAAAAATATTCTAGAGATATTTCTTTGACACCAGCCTCTTTGACTCTTCTATGAACAGATTTGGTCAATATTTGTTTTTTAAACTCCAGATGCATTTTGTAGATCACAACAGAGGTTGTGTTATCATAAATGACTTTGCAAGCATATATGATCAGGAAGTAGTTTTGTCCTGGATTTGTCACTTTTCAACCACCTACATGCTATCTCTTGACAATTACATCAATTCTGTGTCACCTCAAGTATGTAAACGTGCCTAAGACAATGACAAAATATTGCAGAGACACTCGACCTTGTAGCGTACCAAGACCCTGTTATGTCTTTTCCTAACTTGAATGTCTCTTGTAAGGTGCTTAGGCCATGATAATGTAAAATGCAAGTGTTGTAACATGAAACTAAAAGCAATGCAAAATAAGCCATGTGACATAAGTGTCTTATTTGTCAGAAATCTTTTTGGAAGAGTGTGTAATTCCCACGTGCAAGTAATTTATCAGGAGTGAAATTACTTGCCCATCTTGCTTGGAACTAAAGCCTACTCCTTACCATACCTATTGTAGGTTTGAAAAAATCTGTTGGGTGTTTGTTAGCACTGCGAAATGATATCTAATGTGTTGCTTTAAATAGATTTGTAGTAATAGCACATTTCCAATAATTGTTTCAAAACACCAAAGTAAGTTTTAGTTGTACAAGTGTAATTTGTATAGTTTGTTCATAGTTAAGCACAAAACTACACAAAGGGCTATCTGTGCTCTGCCCACCACGAATATCAAAACTCGGTTTCTAGCGTTGTAAGTCTGCAGGCATACCGCTGTGCCACTGGGGGGCACTAGTGTAAGTGTAAATTGATTTTATATAAGAATGTTATTTTTTTCTTAACAGATGTTGAACATAAAATATTAAAAAAATGTTCATGTGGTTTCAGACTGCGATGGAACTATATGTTAACTACATTTTTATCCCCCAGGTTTACAGTGTTGACTGGAGTCAGACACGAGATGAACAACTTCTCCTTACAGCTTCCTGGGATAAAACAGTAAAACTGGTGAAGTTTGAACATTTTGTACATTACTGTTAAAATACTCCTTAATTAGGAATATATTCATTCAGATTTTTTTAATGTATCTGTTTCATGTCACATCCTTTTTCTCCATTACAAACAAATTAAACGGAAATTCACCAACAAAACAAAAATTCAAATGTTAAATATCACTTTGAGTCAAACTATCTGTACATTAACTCTTTCAAACTGGGCTCGGTCTATGGGACCGACCTCG
>NW_013665657.1:1335655-1343050 GCF_000517525.1 Limulus polyphemus | reverse complement strand
AGTCAACAAACGAGATGACACGGCCTTTCACCTGTGACCCATATTGAAAGTGTTAAACACTAGATTAAGTAAAAGTAGGTTTGCTTTCCTCAATTTAAATATAAAGTAAAAAGTCGGCCTTAAACAAAGCTGTTTGTGCCAAAATGACTAATACTGCTTATCTTTTCTGCTAAACATAAAACTAAGTTACATTAGCTTTAAATTGTACATTAGAAGTTAAATGAAGTAAATTGCAGAACCTGAAGAGTTGTGATTTGTAAAGTTTACTATAAAAACCAAAAATATTCTTAATTAAAAAGAAAAAAACATAATTGTATATTATGTTATAAAGAAAAAGTGTAGAGTTAAACATAAATCATGTCAGATATGAATTATTTTGGAGTTATAAGCTGTCTCGGATTGAGAATAATAAATTATAACTGTTTATGAACTTATTGTACTTATTAATATACGATGTTCATTTCTGATATGTTGGGTGATGTATAATTTGGAACCATTTCTTTTCATTACCTGAGTTTATTAAAGCTAATTTGGTAAATACAAAATTTGTGGACGGTAATTGGGACAGTTAATTGTAAAATTGATAATATATTTTTATATTTCTATGACTTGCATTATTGGGGACCTGTAGTTAACAGTCATGAATTTACATAATTCGTTCATAAAAGTAGATCTTGGCAATAAACAGAATTTGTTTATCAATAAATCTATTATCAATTAGTAAATGTGCATCCTCTAATGGTACAACTGTAGAAGTAAATGGAAAAAAAAAAGGTGCCTATGTGTTTCCATCCAAATAAGTTGTGAAAATGTTTTATTTCTGCAAAATAACTTCACACAAACATAATACTTCGCAAACAAGTCACTTACATCAGCTAAATGTCACCACAGTGTGGTCACCATTTTGTCTTTTTAAAATATGTAGTAATCCTACGCTAATCTATTCTAGCTAAAATGGTGACATATTTAACTTTTACCATCACCATTCACCAATAAGGTTAATATTATTTTTATTTAGTCATGATTATATGTGGTTTGAATCACATAAAAAAAAATAACACTCAAAAATTTCAATCATCAAAATCTTTGGCACTCTCCTACCTTACTCCCCAAGTTGCCAAACAGTAAACTTAACTAACCTTATTTGGTAAACATAACTCGTGCTTGCAAACATTACAACTCAATAAAACTATAATATATCTATAAAAGTAAAAACATTATAATTTTAAAGAATCTGACATCAAGATACCTTTATTAAATCTTAAGTTCTCCAGTCATGTGACTTTGTTTCATGTTGTCTATACATCTTCCTGTGCCTAGGTAAACTACTTCTACCTGATGATTGCAAAACCTTCTCCAACCTTTATACATTTGTTGTTGTTGAACTTGTAATAGTTTTCTTTGTTACCCATTCAACCTGTCTATAAAATGTAGAAGCTTACCTTATTCCAAAGTATCTGACCTCTTCTCATTGAAGAAACATTCTCACAGTTCACAAATGAAAGAAACTGAAAAGACAGAAACTAAAAAAAAATTACCTATATATTCTACTCGTACACAATAGTCTAATTCTTGCTCTATCCATAGTATCCAATCATATTTAAAACTTCTCCATAGCTGTATCATTGTTAAACGGTCAAACAACTTGATGTGGCACCATAAGATTTCAACCAAGATCCAAGGCCTGTACAAAAAATAAAGGAAGCACTTGAAAAATCAAAAAATGGATAATGTATTCTCAAGAGATGATTGGCAAAAGTAAAGGATTTGTTTTTTAGACAGGCAAAGAAATTATAAAAAATAAAAAAAACAATTGACAAGTAGGCTGTTTTGTTTACAGGCAAAACTACCTGCATCTGTAAACAATTGAAAATATGAATTCTTCACCAACCCCCTCATGAATTACACTAAATAAATGTCAGAAAATGACTATTATTTCCAGAATATTATAAAATTATTAGAAATGCTTGTTTACAACTTCTCTACAACACTATTTTTCCTTAACTTGCACAAAGAGGAATGGGTGAGTAGGCTAACAACCTTTTTACATCATGAACCAGAGTCTAATTTGTGACAGTAAATTCTCACATTTGTCAATTTATGGTTATTACACAATTTGTTTCCATAACTAAGGTATAATTAAGTAGGTGTAATACTTTCACGTTCAGTAAACATTTACCAGTAAGTTTTGTATGTTTTACTACAGGTTTTTCCATTATCTGAATAACTATTTTTAAACTACAAATCTATTTATGGTAACAAATAAACTGTAATTTTTTTTTCCATGATCTCAATAACTATTTTTAAACTATGAATCTGTAATTTTTTTTTTCCTTCTTCTTCAGTGGGATCCCCAGACTACAGTTTTACTAAACACATTTGTCGGACATACCAGTGTTGTTTACTGCTGTGTGTGGGCTCCAGTTCTAAAAGGATCCTTTGCATCTGTTTCAGGTAAAGTTATGCTTGACTTTTATTCTGTAATAATTTAATCATGGTTGTAGGTTTCTGAAGCCAGGCTATCTTTGGAAAACTATCAATATGTGCATGAAGGAGTTTTGTAACTGTAGTCTTAAGATTTTTTTATTTTTTTTTTTATAGAGCAAATAAATATTTCTAAAGTGTACTTCCCACTTATTTTATTATAGGGGATGGCACTTTGAGAGTTTGGAGCACCCAAAACCCTGCACAACCAAACTTGACCATTGCTGCTCATGATTCTGAGATACTTAGCTGTGATTGGTGTAAATATGATAAGGTCTGTGTATAAGAAACTATGCATACTTTGTACTAAATTGGTCAAAAGTGAAAAAGAATAAGACAAACCTTAATGTCACGCATATTAATGTGCCATTACCCAATCATCCAATATTGCTCCCATAAGTTAAATGAATTGTAAAGAATTTTCATATACTTCTAGCTTGTTTTTGAAAGTTTTTGTATAACAAATTACATGTCTTGTATAATAATAATTAAAAAAAATTATTGAAGTTCAAACATAGGAGTTCCATCAACTTAAACTAATGCTTTATTAAAATGGAAATCTGCATTTTTGGCTCTCACTTGGTATTCTATTCTTCATGGTCTTTAGTTGCCAATCCATTTCTTCCGTTAGTTGTTGCATTGCTTTGATATTCCTATTGTTTTACAACAAATTCCTCTTTACTCCTTACTTTCAGCCACTGCTTATGTTAATTAGTCATGCACGTGAACAATGTGAGTACACTATTTCAATTGTAGTAGCATAGCATTATTTAATACATATTAAGTAAACCAGATTTGATAAATTAAAGAATTATGCCATTCACATGTTGTAACTTCCGTTCTTTCTAAACAAAATTAAATAGTATACTGAAGTTCAAAATCTGAAAAAACATGCTGGTTTATATCTTCTCCATAAGCAAACTATTATTTTCTCCGTTCACTTTTGTGTATCCTATTAGGAAGGTTAGAGGTTGAACCAGATTTTGAAAAATAAGTTAAATGTATAAATGAGTTTATAAGATACTTACTGTAAGGCTTTGGTGATTAAATATTAATTGTCATTGGTTACTAACCTATACAATCACCTTACTTTTAATTATTAAATGATAACTTAAATTAAGTACTAAATATTAACTAGTTTTATCTCGAGACTAAAACTAGTAACGTGCCTGTCTTGTAGGCCACAGGAGGTATAATTTTCAACATCAATGGCACTATATTTTTCCATTTGAACATTTCCTAATATTGATTCCAAGGTTCTCTTTTATTCAGTGTTTGTCTGTCTGCTGTAGGGAATTATATCTCTAGGTTGAACATTAAATTCTCTTGTGACATGATAGTACATGTACAACTTGCTCATTGTCGAACTCTGGGAATTTTCAAGATATGGATTCTATCAAATGTCAGGTTGTGCTTGCTGGTTCATATCTTGGAAGTGCAATTTGACATTTGAAAGAATATATTCTAGGAAAATATTACACAAATCTAATACTTTACCTGAATTTTAGGTAGAGATATTATTATTAAACAAAGATTATTACAAAGACATTTTACAGTTTTTTTTTCTTTTTTGGCCTTCGCAGAATTGCCAGTTTTGATTTTAACTGTGGAAGTTCCTAATTTTTACACCTTTTTTTGCAATGTAAAAGTTACTAAAACTGTTGACCTCTTTCTTCTAGCCTGAAACTAATTTACAGATAAGAAAAATGTTTGGGTGCATTATTTTATGTTTTTACTACTATTAATATTATTATTGCATTCATAAATACTCTGGTTGTCTCGGAATGGAGCAATTCAAACAAAGTGGCCTAACATGGTAGTTACGTTCATCTCTTCTGGCTTTCAATAGTTAACATACAACTGGGATCATAAGTATTCACCTGCAGTATTTCCAAATTTGGTTGGTTTTAGGATTTACTTTCAAGTTCTGATTTATTTGAAACTGGATATCTAAAGTATATGTACATTTAAGGTATTGTAGTTTGAGTTAGAAATTAATGAAAATAAAAGTGAATTCTTACATGATTTGGGGATGTGTATCGATACTGTTAACTTAATTACTATATAGTAGCAGTTGTGGTATACTTACAATTCCCAAAGAACTCAAGCTTGTACTGTGAATTTTCAGTGAGGATCTTGGAAACAATTTTCAAGAAACACACAATGACAGTTTTTCTCATGGGAAATGTAATGTATTGTTTAGATAAATCTGTATTCCATTGACAATATATTTTTCACACAATTATCTAGCTATTAAACTAGTTATGCATTTTCATCCCTGCATGCCTAGTTTCCAAATTCTATGCTACTGACTGGCCAATAGCTTCATAATTTTCAAAGCATGTTAAGACATTTCTTGCCTATTAGTATATTTTACCTGTTCAAATATATTAACATTTTAATTAATCTAAATCAGATATTAAAAGAAGTTCACTATAGTAAGTGTTTAATATTAAACTTCATTGCTTGTGTTGAATTGAACCTTGTGTCTCCCTACCTGGTCTGTTAGGTAGGTGTATATATATTTAAAAGTTGGTAGAAAAATGTAATTCATTTAACATGTGAAAGAACTAGTTCCATGTCTTTCAATATCTTAGTAAATTAAGTAATGTAAATTTTCTAGCAATTATTCACATTTTAACATTTACTTTATAGCCTTTAAAAGCATACAATTCGTACAATGCAGCATTTATATAATAAAGAATAATAACGCTATTGATTTTGAATCAAGCCATAGATTATTCGGTGGCAGCAGAGTATCTGTAAAATTTTGTTTCTTGTTTGTTTCCTTCATACAAATTAACTAGTCATAACTCATCTCACCCATCCTTATTTTTATAAACAACAAGTTCTTGCTACGAGTTACTTAACTTTGGTCTTACTTATATCAAAGACAAGTCATTATATACTTATATATTTATATAAATAATCTTTCCTTCTACATTTAAACACCAGTAGAAATGGTAGTTGAGTGAACAAGCTGTCTCAGTCTGCTACAAGAAAAGTTTTCAGTTTGTCATACGTACAAATTGATTTACCTTGAATCTTAAGACTGTAGTTACTGGTGTTTAAATAATGTGTCAAAACTTAAACCGTGACTGTTAGTTTCATCCTTGTTTACTGAATCTCTTTGTGAGCTCTGCAAAAAACTTTACAAACTTGCATATTTCACTTTATTGTGTCATCACTGTTTTAGTAGTTGTTTTAAGTTTTTAGTCTGTATAGAAACTAGTTCTCAGCATTTCCAGACAAAACGTACTATGTTGCAAGGTTCACAAAATATATATTACTTTGATTATAGAATATCATAGTTACGGGTGCTACAGATGGACAGATTAGAGGTTGGGATCTTCGACTTACCCGACAACCACTATTTCAGCTCACAGGACATACTTATGCAGTTCGGAGAGTAAAGGTAGGTTCCTAAAGTTAAGTCCAAGTTAGGAAAAAAACATTTTTGATGAAAACAACTTAGAAATAAAGGACCAAAGATGCTGTTGTATAGAGTATACCAACACCATTCTTAAGAATTGTAGCTGAGTGAACAAAAGGTTCAAGGAAATCCTAAGTTCTGAAAGTGACAAGTCTGCTGTTTCAATTTGTTTGGTATTATTAAGTAGAAATATTGAGTTTGTTCTAACTATTTAATTAATCTTTTCAGGTCTTGGTAGTATCTAAATATCCATTTTTATGAGAATGAGTGCTTGGTAAGACTCCATAGAAGAATGCCTTTGAAAAATTCAATACCTGTTTCATAACAAATCATCAAATTATACAAAATGTTTGCAAGTGTCTTGTTTGGCTTTTTTTATTTCATCTTTTTTTACCAAATATTTGGCCAGATTTTATTTCATCTAGCTTTGTGGTGTATAGTTTTTCATTGAAATTAATATTGAAAATTAAGTTACATATGTTAGCACCATCATTAATAACATATTTCAATTTTGAAAAAGTGAATCTACAATTGCAAACTTTTGTTAAAAACAAACTATTTATACATTAGAAGTCATTTTAAAAAAAAATCTAGAGGGGGAACTACATCAATTTAGTGAAACTTTTGCAATTAAACAATCTTTAACTTGTTACCCTTTTACAACTGGTCCGAATGTTTACAGTATTTAATTTGCTAATCACCCTCTAGATTTTTTTTTTTATTATTCATGTTTGCATGTTGAGTTATATGTAGGCTATATCTTTATCATAATGTTTATTGCCATTCCCCACTGAAGATGTAACAGTAAAATCCAGGGTTCTGTTCCCCACTGAAGAAGGAATCAGTTTGGTTCTGAAACATATGGGGTCAGTATCTGTTTTAATTCTATATTATACTGGCTGTATTTTGATTTCAATAAAAAATTTGTAGCTGAGTGATCAGTTACTTTAGTGTCTGTGGGCAAGTAATGATTTGGAATGTGACATATTTTGCAAGTTCATAAAATTCTCCCAAATGAAAACCCAGTAACAACTAAGTATTCACAATAAACGTCATATTACCTGTTTTTTGTATCCAGTCTGAACTGTTTCCAATGGTAGAACTTAAGTTCTGAGTTACATATTAAACTGTGTAAAGTTAAGAAATTGTCCCAGTTGAGGTTTTTTTTTGCATGTGTTAAACCATTGGTTCATGAGGATTAGATCTGACTATAAGCCTCTGTTAAAATTCTCAAGTAGAAATAAGTTTGTTCATAAAAAATTAAACAGGCTATGAAGTGTCCTAAATTTTCTTGTTTTTAAGTGTCTGTATTTCATTGGAATTTTTCTATAATTTGTTTTTCTAAGTAAAATAAATATTTAATGAAGCTGAATTTTGTGGTTTTTTAGTTTAATATTTAGTTTTTTCTCAGTATAAAAATAAACTGAATAACCAACAGTATCAATTT
Source organism: Limulus polyphemus (assembly GCF_000517525.1). Taxonomy (NCBI): domain Eukaryota; kingdom Metazoa; phylum Arthropoda; class Merostomata; order Xiphosura; family Limulidae; genus Limulus; species Limulus polyphemus. The sequence goes on along the minus strand of NW_013665657.1, from coordinate 1,335,686 downwards.
CAGTTTAACATGCATACAAACAGTGGTGGGA
>NW_013665657.1:1271127-1334750 GCF_000517525.1 Limulus polyphemus | reverse complement strand
GGTCATTAAATTCTAAGAACAGGTTCGCACGAACCGGTGCAAACCGGCTGAATCCCACCACTGCATACAAACTAAAAACAAATCTTAATCGAAAAATTTGAGTTTTAAGTTTTAGAAATGGTCTTGATGCTTATGAAAATTTCTTTGAGATCCATTTAGTGGCATGTAAGAAAACTTGCTTGCCTTTATTTAGGTGTTTTCTCTTGAAGTCAACATATTCTTTGGTTATCTTGGAGCGATAACTAAATTACATTATAACATTACATTTAATGTTTTGTTTTTTCCTATTTCTGAAGTATTAAACTTCATAGTAGGTTTTAAGAAACGATTTCTAACATTGAGAAAAAGACTGTTTATTTTTTACAAAATCTAAAATTTAGTTTAAGGAAAGCTTGTTATTTGTGCAAGTTTTTAACTTGGCATGTTTTCATTATAGTTTTCTCCTCATGTGGATTCCTTATTAGCCTCTGTGTCATATGATTTTTCAACAAGGTATGTATGCTAAAGTTTACTAGGGCTATTAATTAATAGTTGACTGAAAGAAAAGCTGAATAAATCCTTAAAGCTTGAACTATTTCACACAGAAGTTTCATGAGCAGTGTTATGAGATTATTGTGTAATAATACTCATTTTGTTTTTATTGTAGTATATCTAGCAATAACAATGTCTTTTTCTAAAGGTATACAAATTTAACAGTAATTTAAATTGGATATGATAAGAAAACAAACAAATCATCATTACACAGGTTTGAAAGAAAATTCATTTCAAAAATGAAAAATTGTTATAGCTTTCACAAGTGTAACTTAATTCCCAAAGTTAGGTCATCAGTTATAATCCACACCAAAAGTTCACAAAAAATAAAGCTTAATATAAACTGTGGTGAACAATAGGTCTTCTGCATGAATTAAATGAAATAAAACATTGCTGTTAAAAAGTGTTCAATCATTTATTACAAAATAGCACCAAGCTCAACAGATAATTACATGTTTTATAATGGTCAGTATTACTTCGCCATCATCAAAAGGTGCAAACTAACAATGAAAGACAAGCTTACGTACCTCCATATTGATGTACAAACTTATTATTCAGATTAGTTATGTGATAATATCTTCTGGCAAAATTTCCATTTTGCATTATCACATTAGTTTGGGATGACTAAAATGGTTACAAAGTAGTTAACATTTTTTTGAGGACATGCCACAGCACCAACATGATGTTTTCATTCATAAACTGTACAGCAAGAATGAATGAGACAACTTTTGAACTGTTAGTTAATATATCAGATGTAAATTAAGTTTCACTCCATCCACAAGTAGCTACAGAAATATTTTGATGCACATTTAGTGAACAAGGGAACTGTAGATTGCATATTGTACATGATGCATTCAAATATGGGGTAGTGCTTCAGAATTAATTACTAAGCCTCCTGACAAATTCGCATCTCGTGAACAAGGGGGAACTGTAGATTACATATTGTACATGATGCATTCAAATATGGGGTAGTGCTTCAGAATTAATTACTAAGCTTCCTGACAAATGCACATCAGCTATTTAAAGATTTATCAGATCAGAACTAATTATGCTGAACATTAATTCAAGACTTTTTTTTTTCCTTGTTATTGTTGTTATATATAATGATATATTTTGGAACAAAATCTACTTGTTGGTATTTTAATTTAAACATTGTCATAATCAAAAAGAAATTTCTATTTGGTAAAAATATGCATTAGGCAGAATTTAAATCTATTTCATAGATAAGTTTAAAAGGTTGTAACAAGCTTGGGCAGACTTTAAATCTATTTTTTAGATGAGTTGAAAAGGCTGTAACAAGCTTGGGCAGACTTTAAATCTATTTTTTAGATGAGTTGAAAAGGCTGTAACAAGCTTGGGCAGACTTTAAATCTATTTTTTAGATGAGTTGAAAAGGCTGTAACAAGCTTGGGCAGAGTTTTAAATCTATTTTTTAGATGAGTTGAAAAGGCTGTAACAAGCTTGGACAGTTTAAATCTATTTTTTAGATGAGTTGAAAAGGCTGTAACAAGTTAGAAATATTGACATTAAATTTTCTGAAAATTGCTTTTGTCAAATGTTTACTGAACCATATTTAACTGTAATCTTAAAAATTTGTATTTACTCAACTTATGAATGTGAAACTAAACTGTCCAATTATTGAAGGGCCTTAAAGAAAGCATTATTTTGATAATGTTGAGGACTTCAGGATTAAATTCTGGCCTACTTGCATGTTTACCCAAAAAACCTGCAAATAAGGTACTCCACTCAGACCAGTCACCTAGAACATAAACTTACATTCACAATTTTGAAAGTTTTTTTTTTATTTAATTATATTAAAATAACTTCCTTGTAGCATACTCAAAAATGGCTTTGAGTTCTCACTTTATCAAAAAATCTGAAGTTTAAGTTTTCCTAGCTAGTTTTGATGTTACCTCATTGTATATCAAAATATGAGTGTATGAAACAAGATTTACTAACTAGTAATTGTCTCATAATGTCAAGACTGTTTGTGGTCTTTCTAAATTAGCTTTTTAAATTCTAGAATTCTCAAACAAATGGTCAACCAAATTGTCTAGCTCCTTTCTTTAATATTTAAACATCCTCTTTTGGAATCTGTATTTAAGTTGCAAAGTCTGGTAAGGGTTTGCTGTTTTGTTCCTGAATTCTGTAAAGAATTTCATAATTTACATCCTATAGCATGCAAAACTGGCATTTCTCTTTTTGTTTTCCTCTATCCATCAGATAACCAATTTTTAACAGTAATTTTGGGTTAAGAACTGTTCAGAATTAAAAGTAAGTTAAAAAAAAAAAAATGCAATGCTCATTAGTTGTTTAGCTATGGATGTCAGTCATGTTAATAGTAGAAAATGCCAATTACAAAAACACTAATGAACAGTATCAAAACTCTTAAACGCGTCCAGCATGTGTGTTTTGTAATAGTTCAGTTACATCCAGTTACTTCCAAATTTTCTTCGGTTTGTAGTGAACGTGAGTTAAGAGTAAGGGAAGCTGCTTTCACCAACAATCTAAAACTTTCTTGGACAAAGGGCTTGGAGGGAAGTTATTGTACCTAGTCAAGCTTAAGGCTATATCTTTGTTTTAACTTAGTATTACATGATGGCATTTAATTAATTTATTTATAGGAAATTAACTGACAAATAACTATATCCATGTATATCCATCTCCATGTTAAAACAAGTGTATCTCTTCAAGCTTTAAGGTTAAACTAGTACTCATTGTTAGTCTTTCATGATTGATGTGAACAGTTTCACAAAGCATTTAATAATCATGGCAGTTTATTGATACAACAGAAAAATTGTGCAACTGACAGTAAATAACACCACTTAACAACTAACTACAAACTTTACAGGTGCTGTAAGACTTAACTTCTTACAGATTCCTTCAGTCGAGCTTTAATAATGGCTAATATTTCTTTGAATTTAATGCAGGATAAGTTATCTCTGATTAGTTCTAGAAATCTAGTTGTAATTGAGTTTTTGCAATGCTACCCAATGAAATAGACAAATTTACCATCTTAGTTTTTATTGATGTTGCATTTTAAGTGTATATCTTACTACTCAAATTGTCAACCTTCCCACCTATAATGCTTCCTCCATTGGTCAAAAATGTGGTTGTATAGATTTTTTTTTAATTAACATTTAGTTGATATTAAATGTTACAATCCTTATGAGTATGAACTTTAACCTCTGTGGAGAACACTGTGTAAAATATTTCTGGTTTTCAGTCTGGTTTTAAAGGTATGGAATTTTGTGAACCATGTGTTAACATTTTAAAATTTTGTGTCACAGCTAACTTGTATATGTCAGTTTCCATTCTTCATAAATATTGTATCACTTAGATTTTATCTTAATTATGTCTTTTTTTTCTGTTGTTGTTCCACTTGTTGATTTTTTGGAGAAAAATATTTTGTACACTATTTATAATTTGTACATTTATGCAAAGATATCTAAATTATTACTAATATATTTTAAACTTTTCAATTGAAAGATGAGTCAGTAAATGGGGAAGAAACTATGACTAGAAAGGGGTAATGGGTGGCTGTTAGCATTTTTGGTAAGAAAAATAAAAAGGTTAGCAAAAAATCAGATTTTATTTTACATTATGGCTGAGAACCATAATTAGGATGATTTAGGAAGGGCTATTTTTTTCTAAACTAAGTCCTTGCCTTATGTATAATGTGTGTACTGTTACATTACCGTTATTTTTTACCAGTATTAGTATTGTATGATAAATATTTATTGATGTTTCAACAAATTTCTAATCATTTTATATAATTGAAATGTAATGTTGTACCATAAAAATATGTTGTAGATATTTCTACATAAATAACCATAATTTGTGCAATTTGATTTTGAAATATTCATTACTGTATGTAGTATTTAATTTTCTTTCAACAGACTTTGGAATTGGAAGGTTTCTCCATCAGCACTCCATGTATTGGAGAACCACACTGAGTTTGTATATGGGCTGGATTTTAATGCCCATGTTAATAACCAAGTAAGTGTTAATTTATTTTCTATGATACAGCTACTGATTTCTCACTCTTAAGACATTTTGTGTGGTGTAACTGGCTATTACTTAATAGTTATAATTGGTATTTCTCTTATACAATAGTGATAACTAAATAGTTTGAGAAGCATCAAACTGAGACTTCCTGTGGTATAACTACTAGATTCTTATGACGATGACTCTATCTAGTTTGAGGACCAGGAAAACAGATCTCGTGATATCTGTGTAGTTATTAAATTCTTATAGTAATAGGGAAGTACTAAGATTTTATATGATTGATGTAATAATTCTTGCATTATAGAAATGATGTGAGAGATTTCTTACCACTTCTTTAAGAACCACTGTGTTTCTGGTTGTGGTATTGTAACAGTGGTAGTATATCTTCAGTTGAGTTCATACCACTCTGGAGAATCATCTAGTATTTCTTGTTATTGATTCATATTACCAGTAAAATTCTATCTGTTTGTAACTTCATACCACATGTTAAACATTTTAGATTGGCTATTTACTATTTCAAGATGTATTTCTAGTTATGTGGAGAATCACCTAATATGCTTCTGGTTGTTATCATGCTACTTTATCAAAATATTATATAACTTGTGTAATTTTTGCTGTGGTTTCATACCATCTGGTACTTTGAATCAAGAAGGAGCCTATAATGCAGTCAAAATCAGTCTGAAAGAACATAGACTCCAAGGTGGTGTGCATGATTTGTTTTATGAAAGATCTTAAGAGAGAGAGGATGATAAGATACTTATTCCTTTCAGCTTTGTGTATGAGAGGGACTAGATCTGTCAGAATTTAAACTTCAGAAAATTGTTTCTTGCAGGCATGACAATCTTCTGTGTCTACATGGATTTACATTTTTTTTCAGGCAAATTTCACTTCATGTTTGTGATTTTTGTATATAGTCTTCCTTAGTTCTATATATTTAAGTCATAAACATTCAAAAAGCCTTCTTCACCTTGTAAGAAATTTTACGAAAATTGATCTTACATTGATAGATTTATGGATGGGAGAATTAAGTAAAGATAAATAGGTTTTATTTTGCATGCTTTAATACATGTCTTATTAAAGTTTTCCTTTTTTTTTTATAGCTCGTTGACTGTGGATGGGATGAACTCATACAAATGTATAGACTGCACTTACCACCAAATACATAGTCCATTTTTTTCAACTATTAGCTATGGGTTTCTAATTGTTATTTAAATGACTTTTTTTAGCAACTAAACTATAGGCCATGGAGTATGTTAATATCATGTTAAGAGTTCATGAATCTGTTTTGGAGTTCAGTGGGATTTTTAGAATGTTATATAATAGGCTAATTTATAAAAAAAACAAATAAGAAAAAAATTTTGCAGGTTAAGTTCTATTCAAGCAAATGTTAATTAATAGCAAATTCTTAGTTGATTAGTACATTAATATAGACTATACAATTAGTAGTTTATTACTCAATTTTCTTATCAAGAAAACAAAACTTATTAAGTATATAAATACCTGTTTAAGGAAGTCAACAGATTGTCTTACTGAATAGTAGAGAAAGCATGTTGTGCTGCCGACTTTGTACATTAGTTGTTTAAAAATGTCTACGTTTTTGCAATCCCAGATTCCCAAAGTCATTAAGTGCTGGTAAACTAAAGGAAGGTAAATTCTGTTAAGTGAATACATCACTCTGAAAGTGAGAATGTTCATTGGATTTTCTTTTTAACTTTAATTCAATTCTGCCCTCTATAAATTGTAACATTTTTTTATAAAATTGTTAGCATTATAATTTTCAGTACGTTTTGTTTTGTTTACCACGTTGTTGCTCCAGTAACATTTTTATACTAAGATTTGTATTGTTTTAAGAAAGGTTTCAACACAAAGTGAAATTGAAAACGGCAATTTGTTAACTTTAGTATGAAGTGAAATACATATTCTCTGTAATATTAAGTTCATAATAAATATTCATATTAGAAAAACATTCCTGCTCTTTTCATAATTTTAATTTTTTGCACAAGCCTTTTTGTTCAGGAAATAATAAAAGTTTCTATTGCACATGCAGTGTGTTTCATTGCAACTTGATTATCATTATGGACTCATTGTACAGTACAATACTGGGAGTCAGGCTGTGGATCAGAAGGTCCCAAAATTCAAAGTGTGCTGCTCAGTATACTCTACACCTACAGTGGTGGGCACATTACAAAAGTGATGGTCAGTAATGTTACTTTGGGATGGCAGATGTTTTTGACTGGCTGCTGCTTTCCATCTGGTCAGTAGTTCAAAAGTAAGGATGGCTAAACCCGACTCATACTTTTCTTTGTCCATTTATCACGTATGAGCATAAGGTACCATTCAGGCTGGAAGTATCAAAACCAATGTTATAATTTCTCAATCTAAGACTTTGTGAATGCATTGTCATGTGTTAGGCTACAAGCCATTTACGAAACTCTGATCTTTCTCCTGTAATCCAAGTATGTCACGCAGCTGATGCTATATTTGTGTTTTCAAACTGAAATTTGTATTGCATATGAAAAAAAACTTAAGCTTGTCTTCAGTTTTCAGTCATCACTGAAGTGCAGTTGTATGATGTAACTGTTAGGCATTGGATTTCCAACTAAATACTGATGTGTGATGCTTCATTAGTACACATTAGTTTTTGTCCATGGTGCAGATATGACATGGTTGATGTTGAACATCAGTTTTCTTATGAAATCCTACATTAGTGATTTGTGACATCGTTGATGCTTGGCTTTATTTTACCATCAGAGTTCAGCACTACATAAGTCACATTACACTGACTTTCATATTTAACCATACATACATTTTGTTAGACATCATCCGTCATATTGAACATTGCAAAGACATGTGACATTACTTTAGCTGTCATACTAAATGCTGCTTTTACCTTTATGTGACGTTAGATGTTGGATTTTCAACTTAAATTGTAGCTGAGAGTAGTAGAAGGTGCCTAACATTGCTGATAATAAACAGCTTAATTTGTACACTTGTTATTAATCCCAGGTTCAACACTTGACAGTTTAAACAAAAGTGGTTACTACTAACAAGTTGCCTCCCAGTAGTTGTTGGTTTAGAATTACGGACTGTGCAGTGCTACCGTTACTGCACACTGACAAATGTGCTGTGGCAGGACTCCACAGTTGGAAGGAGGGAGAACCTGTGCTAAAACTCTTCTAGCATAAAAATAAATTGCGTTTTAATGAGGGCCTATATGTTATGATTGAAAGTCCAGACTTGCTGTAAAGTGGGGATATATTATCCTTAAAATAGGTGTTTGGTATACATAACATTATTAAATTAAATTGTCTACTTGCATTTTTCACACATCTTGGTAAACCCATAGTTTGCAAGCTACTTGTTTCACATACTCATTGTCACATTAAAAGCAGTAAATTATTCATTCTTTTGTGAAAGTTGAGACTAAATTTCAGAACATTTAGCTTCAAATATTTTGTTCTTAATCTTTAATCAAAAGCGTACTATACCTTAACTTCTACACTTTATACGTACACAATTAAAAAATAATATTATAATGGAGCTTGCTATGTATACGTTCAAAGCTACCGCACCGACCATCACCAGTAACTGGGTAATATTTTTATAGCTGAGCAGTAAATAAAACAATTAAAATTTTCACATATGTTTCAGATTTAACCAACAAAAATAACAAAAGGAGTAAGTTTCAAATATAAAACAATCAAAAAGACAAACTTAAAAAAATATTTGTTTTTCTTTAGTGAAAATCTCATGAGTGTTGCAACAGAAAAGCAAGGCCCTTTCATTGATAACTGCTTCTACTAAGAAATACTTCAATAAAATGTAATTCTGTGATGATAGCTCATTTTTAAACTAAAATTTAAATAACATCCTTTCTCATGGATGGTGAACCTTATTGTGTCAGGTATGAGAACACTGTCAGACAATTCCAGAAAAATGTCGGAGAGCTGGTATTTCTGCTAGTAATAAAAAAAATCGAATATCAGCCAATGGTTGAACACTAATTAAATGAAACTAGTAAGGAGAGTTGGTTGAATATGTTAAATGAGTTGAAACAAATCTATAAGTAATTTAAATAAAACTTGTAGCCGTAATTCTCTTTCAGCCTGTAAGAATCTAAAAACACTGATTGATGTCTTTAATTAATCCTTATTGAGGTTTTCATATGGCTTGTTACTAAGGTAAAATGTTTGAAATTTCTAGTGTGGTTAAAATTTTTTTATTTTAAACTGAAAGAACCGTCTTAACTGAATCGACACACTTCGTTCAAGAACATATTCACACGTTTACAAAAATTCAATAGCATAATTAAAAGAATGAGAATAAAGTTAATGTGTCAATAAAAGACATTTGATTTACGTTCGAAAAAGGTTAAATTCGTTAATTTATGGCTATTATTAACCCGCGTGGAAACGGTTATCAGCTTCAATATTCGAATATTTATCAATTTTTTGTTTTCATCAAAATTTAATATTTACACCTGTATTTAGATATATCTATTTATGATTATTAACAAAATATTTCCAACAACGAGAAATGTTTGAATTAGTAGCACATTGAAAATTTATATAAATCTCCCACTTGTTACAAATGTGTGGCTTCCTTTGTGTCTGTACTTATTAGTTTCACGTGATTAGCTTGCCAAGTACTTGATGTGGCTGCTTACTGATTGAATATGTAGTTAAAGCTTATTGGAAAAAAAGAAAAATGATATTAGTCTTGCACTACAAGCTCTATCTTGGGCGCAAAATGCTTCTTAGTAACTGAATATGCCATTCCCATGTTGATACTTCAAATTATACTGAAGGACCCAAAAAAATTTATAAGCACTTTTAGTGCCCAAGGCTTTAATTCAGAAGGGAGTTTCTCAAAGAAACTAAATTCTTCTACTTTCAGTGAGGTACTACAATATTAAAAATTTGGTGTTGATATTGAAGGTACATGTACATCAATATCTACGAGCTTCAGTAAGCAATAGTAATTATTTTTAGACTATTTTGAGTATGCTTTATTATGTACTATCTTTGATTAACTTTTTGTAATGTAACGGCAGGTTTGAAACAAGTATTTAAACAGCATTTGATGTGTTTAATTTACTAGTTGGAAATTGACAATATTTTGAGTGAGCAGAAAACTATCGGTAGGGAATACTTTAAAAAGTAATTCTGTGCTAAAATAAAATATGTAAAATAATAAAATGACAGTATTTGTCATTATTAAAGTATGTAGTAACTTTCGAAGTGGTTAGCGTATCTGACTGTAAATACTAGAATTCATCTTTCGCAATCCGTTGCCGCAAAAATGAGCTCTGTAATTTAGGGCCATGAATGTGTTATAAAAATGTCAAATTCTACTATTCGATCGCGCTAGGGTTGGCGAATGTTATTTTCAGCTGCCTTCCCTCAAGTCTATCTGTTTAAAATTAAGGACCATAATGCACAGATCGCTCTTGGATAGTAATATACCAAATTGTGGGGCAGCGAGTGGTAAATTTGTGGACTGCAATGTTAAAATAGGAATCGGCTCCCCTTAGTAGACAAATCGCAGACACACAAACTAATAGTGAAGTCTTAAAGCAGTACCAAATTTAGAACAAGATTATTAAAAATTGTTAAATTAAAAAGCGGGGAATAGGGGTCTTAAGTTACGAAAACAAGATAGGTAGCTTAAAATGAAACTGCAATCGCAAAAAAATTAAACAAGATAAAGGTTTGAGACGTAATGTTGACATTATTTCCTCAAGTTACAAAGCCCTATTTTGACTCTCCTAAATATTATAGCTTTCAGTTTGCGCGATTCTTGCCACTCCTTATGGTCAGCATCAAGGATGACTATTTGCATATTATTTATATTTTATATATATAAAATTTGCAATCACGCAGTGTTGGCTATAATTCGACACTTACCATTAGTCGTTACCGTGATTGCCGATCTGGTGCTCGAAACTGAGCTTGGTGCTATTTTTTAAACTACAGCTTAAAGATTTATGTTGTGGGAAACAGCCTAGATGTCTGTGAACATGGCCTAAATCGATCATGCAGTGGTATAAAATCTGTGATCCTGTCCGAAAGAGCAGGAACTCTACACACAAACAAATTATAATAATCGCTATGATACATTTGTCATGCCTGTCGTATAAACATTAACTTACATCTACAGCCTGCACGCTTTTATATACGTATGCATGTAGTAGATTATGAGGCTCCGTATAAACTACAGATTGCAATAAAACGATTGAGTGTCAACGATTATATAGCCTCTGCTACTTGCTTAGTAGTCAAACTTAATTACCCTACACAAAGCGAAATAACGCGTTTAGTAATATTGCCCAGGTTTTATTACAATACTCGCAGCCATTTTTGCTGTAATCTTGCAGTGGTTCACGATACTAAAATGTATATATAAAGAATTTTTTGATTTCTCCTGATGGCCAATCCATGGAACATTCTCATATTACTAATAGTGTTCATAGATTAGTCGATTCTCGCTAACATTCACAGCCTTACTGGTACTAAACCAAAGAATTTTAATACATGTTTTATTAATAATCTTTCTGACTTAAGTTTCTGTGATTACATCTTTTGTGGAATTAATATTCTTCTTGTACTCTGATCTTTCCTTGTTACTTGAATTATACCTAACGATTGGAATTTACTTATATTTATGCAATAGTCATTATCATATCTTTGGTTGTGTAAACTATGAGATTAAAGTATTTTGTATTTAAGCTATAAGAATAATAAAAGGATGGAAACGTTTTTCTTCTCAGTTTAAAGTTTTCCTTTTGTTACAAAGTAAAGCTTAAATTCAATTTGAATTGCCTGACGAGAATGACTTGTAGCAAAGATTGAAGTATTAATTTGTTTTCAATTTTAGTATATGTTAGATATACAGGACTGTTCCAATTTAAGTTTAATGCAAGTGTTAGATTTATTTATTTTTAGAAGCGACTGTTTATCGCAGGTTTATTTACCTATTTATTTACGAATCATACGTTATATAGTTCAGTTGTTGTGAACTGTCGATTGTTGTATTACTGCGTCATGTTACGAGAACCTTCTGAGTTTTCTTGTTGTTTTAGTTGAATATTATTGCATCAGTAGTGTATGGAATGTTCTCGCCTTTTGTCTCGTCGGGGTATAAATCCTCGTTGAAAATTTAGTTCGAGAGATAGATCTAGACTGTGTGGTTATGAGTTTAGCCATAAAAAGTGTATACTGGCGATTATTAAAGTGAAATTATTACAGATTGTAAAATACCATTATTTAAAGCTCTGGATACAACTGTGGTAATCAACAGTTATAGTGGTGATTTTTAATGTGAAGTTATCACAGATTGTATTGTAATAACAGAAGAATAATTCGTCTTGTCAACTGTGTTCTAAAGTAATCGAACCAGCCTGTGTGGAACTTGACGAAAAAGAGAATCTGAATACAACTGTGATTACCAACAGTGTAACGAACATTTGTACATACGTTTATCTTGTTTGAATATATTATTTGAAAACAAGTAGACTGTGTGCTGTTTGTTTATTGTTGAAATTTATCGCCAGCAAATCACAGACGCCTACTGTAAATAATCCATCCAATACGTAAAGCTTGATTGTGTAGTTAGCCGGTTAAGTATTAGTTTATACCAAACATTCTGAAAAATTGCATTCTGTCAATAACGTGGTCATGTCGCAGACATTGCATGTTATTCCGAAACAGATTTTCTCTTTCCTACCTTTCTGATCTGGTCCCCTCTGTAAATTTATGAAATCACGAGTTTCGTAACAGGTCCAAAAATATGTGCATAGTATTTTATTTTTTCAATGTGTAGTTGCTTAATTATTTCACCGTATCACGTCATTCTATATCAGTTTAATTTAATTGTCGTTAAGGTGAGTTGAAGATTATACAGTATAAATTATTTAAAACTTTTATTTCACAAAGTATCAGCATTTGTACATATCTCATTTCAAGTGCATACTTAACATCGCAGTCGAATATTTTATTTGCTTATCAACTAGACTTTTTTCATTCCTGTAATTGAATAAAAGTTTCGAGAAGGGGTTTGTTATCAAGCGCGTGTCGTGTGATTCCTTTACATAAACAAACCCTCAAAATAACACCATTCTGGAAATTTCTAAGTAAACAACTATAAGTAAGAGCAGGTTTATTTTAAAATGTTGATAAAAGGTATTTTATCATTTGACGAACTAAAAGAAAAGTTTTATTATCAAAACCTTGATAAACATTCTTCTTAAACCTCTATATACGTGAGATAAACATTTTTATTTTATGAATCTTTTTTAACGCGTATTTTTAGTTTAGTAAAAAATTTTAATAGAATAGTATATCTTCAATATATTAATGCAAGCTGCTGTGTTTATGCTGCTCACCCAATACTATATATTTTTTAACAAAAAAAAAGACAAAACACGAAAAACTATAATAGCTTTTATGATATGTAATTAAAAATGACATTTTTTTGCAAAGGTGGGTAAACATTTGCTGTACAAGCCTTAAAAAATGGGCCTGTTGTTGGGATGATGAGGGTTCAGAGGAATGGTAAGATGGAATGTGCGACTTTCTGCTTCTTGTGGAGGAGGGGGGTTTCTCGGTTCACTGTTGTATCGAATTCCTGGAAGAATTGCTTGTTTTTGCATTAGTGTTTCTTTAATGAGCTTCATTTTATTGAAAGATTCGGCGCCAGGAAAAGGAATCTTAAAAGGTATATTTTTTTGAGGATATCTAGGGCCTATGTGTAAAGTTTGGGGTTGGGGACGAAGACTTTCTTGATCATCTTCATAAACCATCATCATAAGTGTCGGCTCTTCTTTCTTCGTATGATGTTTTAATGAAAGTTGTCTTTGTGTATTAGGTCCACGTGGATGGGGAAATGTGCCTGGGAGTTTTTCTTCGTTAACATTAAAAGGTAATGACATTGGATATTGCTTTTCTAGTAGAAGTGGCTGGAACCTAGACTCCTCTCTGTATTCCTCGTGAAGTGGAAGTATAATTGGTTCACTTTCTTGTTCCTGTAGGAACGGTAGCTGCACATATCTTGAGTGGATTGAACGAGGTGGAGGAAGCGGTTGGCTAGCGGTGTGCAGATTTTGGGCCATAGGAAAGAATATTGGCTCTGGTAGAAGTGTTTCTTGAGCTGAAGGTATAGAAGAAGAAGAAGAATCCGAGTTTTCTGGTATAGGTATTCGGACGTACTGAGGCTGAGTAGGTAGTGGTGGAGATTCCATGAAACGGGGTATTTGTTCTAATAATGTGGGGGGTGGTCTCGGGATGTAAACGGGTTCCTCCATAACAGATTCCATTGGTGAATAATCAAAGATTGATTGGGGTGCAGAGAAAGGTCTGGGTGCAGACATTGCAAAAGGAAGTGGAGGGATCATAGGTAGGGGAGGTCTAGGATAAACGGGAACTGGCACTGGAACGTGGACAGGGTGTAATAGAACCATTACACGTTCTAAGGGTTGCATTGGAGAACGAACGTATGGATTGGGTTGTAGGAAAGGAACCACTGGAGGTGGCATCAGACCCATTAGAGGTTGGTGAAAGTGAGATTGTAACCTCCTAGATTGCATTGCTATCAATGGAGCCACACTTGATAAAGGAGCCATGGGACCCCTTTTTGTTATAAATATTTGAGGAACAATTTGAGAAGGTAAGGATTGTGGGTTTGAGAATGAAAAATATTCTAGAGGATGAGGGAAAGGAAATGCTCTGTCTGTAGATCGTGAAAGTTCTCTTGGGATTGGATAACGTCGAGGTAAACGTTGTTCATTGTATTGGAACGGTGTAAGTTGTGGTAGTTGTATTGGTAATTGTTGCCTCAATATATCTTTATTGCCAACACTTTCAGTCATTAAATCACCTTCCTCAAAAACTCTATGTATGCGGTCATTTTCGATGTCGTTACTAAAAATCGGAGTTCTTTCCAATACAATAGAAGCAACTTGGGGTGGAATTTTAGACTGTTCAAAAGGACGTTGTTGAAATTGGTTCAAAGAGTGAGGTAAGAACGGTGGTACACGTTTAGGACTGGATTTTGAATATGATTGAGGAAAAGGAAATAATGGTTTTTCTTTTGGAAATATTTTTGGTTTGTGACTGAAGGAAGGTGGAAGACCCATAGTCTTTCGAATATCTTTCTCTTCTGGCCCTCTACTGTCCTTGACCTGAATTTCATAATGAGAATTTTGTGGAGTTGGTAGATTTTGAATAACTGTTCTCATGGTCTGAATCATACCGGTAATCATGCTTTCTTTGTTGTCTGGGTTTTCCACAGAAGTTGTTTCTTTTTGTTCTGATGGAAGAAACAGGAGTAAAGTTTCGTCAATTTTATCTTTATCTTGAGGTTCAGTAACCACTGGTTGTACTGAGGATTCTACTGCCATATTGTCTTCAGGTGCTCTCTCGTCTATTGGGTAAGCCATCATATAGCTTGAACTGTATGGACCCGAATCAATCTGTGAAGAAAGCAATAAAGATTACTCTTCTAATATATACCTGCTACTTGATAGATACGAAATATATTCTAAATGATAAATACTCGGACAGTAATATTTGAACATTTTTGTACAATATTTTATATAGGGCTATTTGTGCATAACCAATTCTAGCATTTAACTGACAATAAAAGGAAGGCAGCTTCTCAACAGTGATAAGGGTTGGCAAAGTTTGTGAACAACGTATTAATCTAAAGTACAGTATTGCAAAGGTAACCGTAAGTAAATACATCGCTAAGTGATAAGGGTTGGCAAAGTTTGTGAAAAACGTATTAATATAAAGTACAGTATTGCAAAGGTAACCGTAAGTAAATACATCGCTAAGTGATAAGGGTTGACAAAGTTTGTGAGCAACGTATTAATATAAAGTACAGTACAGTATCGCAGAAGTAATCGTAAGTAAACAAACCGCTAAGTGATAATGGTTGACAAAGTTTGTGAACAACGTATTAATATAAAGTACAGTACAGTATTGCAAAGGTAACCGTAAGGTAAACAAACCACTAAGGGTTGGCAAAGTTTGTGAACAACGTATTAACATAAAGTACAGTACAGTATCGCAAAGGTAACCGTAAGTAAACAAACCACTAAGGGTTGGCAAAGTTTGTGAACAACGTATTAATATAAAGTACAGTACAGTATCACAAAGGTAACCGTAAGTAAACACACCGCTAAGTGATAAGGGTTGGCAAAGTTTGTGAACAACGTATTAATCTAAAGTACAGTATCGCAAAGGTAACCGTAAGTAAACAAACCGCTAAGTAATAAGAGTTGGCGGTTGGTGTTGTTGAAAGCTGCTTTCTTTCTAGTTTATCAGTTCAAAATTAGTGATGAATAGCGCAGATAGCCATTGTATAGTGGCAGTTCTGGATATAGCGAACAGGGGGTGCTCAACTTAATTGTGGAGGATACCCGTATTTTATCTCATTTACAATGGTTTAAATTTTATACATCACTGAGATCCGCCTTATGCATGTTACACGGGTGAATTGTACCGTGTATTTTTTCTTAAGCTCTTATTGAACTAAAGTGTTTAAAACTGCTTAACAAGCTACACACTCGCAAAAGAAAAACAAAAGAGCACAGAACTATCATAACTAACTTACCAGTATCTCCTCAGCTTCATTTTTATTTGCTAAGGTAAGTTCTGCAGCTCCTAGATGAGGAAAACGAGAGAGATTTTTTTTCACTTAACTGATTGAATTAGTACTTTTATTAAATAAATTAACTTATCAATTGATATTTCATTAATTCTTTTCTCATACACAAGTCTCTCTGCTCATAATCTTACTCAAATTACACAAGAGCATGTATAGTTTCCAAAAGTTTAGTTCGAGAAGGAAAAATTAAATTGGTATTAGTCTGGTTGCACCATATGGTTTTCTTACATGTGAACAAAATGCTGGTTGTTTTAGCAACATCAACTGAGAAGGTGAAACATGCGCACCATCACCTTGATGCTGGAGATGATCATGTGTTGAAACAACAAAATATAACGATTGTTCCTTGGATATTCCTTTGATGTAACATGGAAAATGAGAAATTTCCTTAACATCTTCACTTTAAACTTCCGAGTTAATATTTCGACTCTAAGAAATATTTCAACATCGGTAAACTTGCACCAATACAGAGTTAACCGTAATCTACTTGCAATAACGGAATAAAAAACCTTGCCTAATTCGTAAATGTTTAATAGTTATAATTCCAGCGAACGAATTAACCTTCTTAATAAATAAACGGACACTAGGCTTTGTGTGTGTGTGTATAAATACTTCATCGTCACGAAGCTTTAAACAAGAATATCGCTTTGAATGACGGTATACACGCCCCAAAAATGTGAGGAGTATGTGTAATAATAAAGCGAATATATTATTTTAGCCGTGTGCAACAGTTATGCCTAATAAGACTAATAAAATTCACTCCTGTGGTGGGGTTGTGACGTCAGAAGGTGTCATTTTCCAAACCTTTGTTTTTTCCTTCACTGCGATTCAATAGTTTAGTCGCATAATTATAACAGTGAAAACAGTAATATACGAATGATTTGTGTTCTCTCTTTAGCGACCTTGACCTTTGATCTTAGTCTAGAGGTCTACAAGGTATACAATAAATCGTATACAGTCAAACCTGTAGCACTATTTAATCATTATCAGGAACTCCCTATGAACGCTGAGTACTGTTTAGTGTATTGACCAAAGAAATGTTGTGTAACCTAGATATATTACCGGTTTACGAGGAAAAGTCACTGACAAGAGGTTGAAGAAACACAATGGATCCGTGTCGTACACGCGCACTGAGCTGTTGGATTAAGTTGTGTGAGCACAGACGAGTGGTTTTCAGAAAAAGAGGAGTAAACTTGCATTTCAAGTTTAACAAAAAATATGCAAACCGGCATTTCATGTTTTAGTTACTACTTTTAAAAAACTGTTATCAACCTGTACGTGTTTCACTGGCGGATATTGTACTAAAAGAAAAAATGTCTTTCTCTAGATGGAGGATGTTCTAGAAATAATCATCTGTGTTTGCAACTAATGTCTTATTATTTATGTTTTCGTTAGACATCTTAACAGATCACCTAATTCGACAACATAAAATTCAAATTAATCCAGCGATTAAAACTGGGGAAGAAGAGACAAATGGCGGTTTCTGTGAGACATCACTAGTCGGTTGATACGGTACATCTACGCTTATTATCCATAGCGTAGGGCCTTCAGTAAATTTGATGTGGCCCAGGCTTGGTCAGCCTTCATTGCCTCCCTCCCCCCTTTTCCTAAGCCTTTTTGTGAAATGACCGGCCTGAATGCCGACAATTTACTCAACAGCTTTAGAAAGAGATGTTGGACCAGTTTTGCAAAACGTAAGTCTGTTTATATGATGGTGCAAGCTTAAATCTGTTCAACACTAATGAAAAAGTTTCTGTGAATGATGCCAGCTAAAGGGTTAGTTATGCCAGCTCAGGGTAGTATGAGCAGTGCGCCTGCCACAGACAAAGCAACGAATTGTAGGAGACTACGATAGGTCGGCGTCGATTAGTTTTTGTTGTTTTGTTTTTTTTAGGAGGAGGGGCGCGGAATTCAAAACCCTGTGACAAAACGGCAAACTTCAGTAGACGTAGGCAGCTAAACTATTCAAAACGCATTGACCAAATAGCAAACTTCGGTTGATAACGCCAGCTGAACCTTTCAAAACCCTGTGATGAAACATCAAACTAGTAGCTGACGCCAGCTAAACCTAACAAAAAGCTCTAATGAAACGGCAAACTTCGGTAGATAATGCTAGCTAAATTATTCAAAAACGAAACACCACGCTTCAGTATATGATTTTAAACTTTGTAGAACTTTTTGACACAGCAGCAGAGTTACGTTTGTAATACCAGCCAAATCTGGTAAATTGCTAAAATGAAACGGTAGGCTTCCGTATATGATGTTAGCTTAAGTTGTTGCACTTTGTGACGTCACTGGAGGAAGACAAACATTTTATTAGTTGCGTAACATAGTACTGACATTGACCTCAGAACGTCATCAGTCAGATAACAACCAGGAAATATGAATGTACTGGAACGAATAATAAAACTTGTAATAATGCGTTTCGACTGAAGCATTGAACCGTTCGATCTGGCCCTCTGGTTGCTGGCTTTACGCGCTGTGGGCTAAAAGCAACACTAACAAGACATCTGTCTAACGCCACAATTATCCGGACAATACTGAAATATTCATTGAATTCGTTATAAACCAGCAAACTTGCTAGTATCGGCATTTCCATGACAGTAAAACAATAAAATGACATGAGAAATGGTTCCTTTACAATTTATACCCGTATTGATAAATGGTACTTACAAAAGCACAATACTTTGTCATTGTCATCTGGCTACAGAAAAACATGTTGAAAAAATTAACAGGAATTAGGCGTAATATTGTTATGAAATCGTTCAAATCTAATACTAACTTACTATGTACCTTATATAGCCACATGTTTCTGTGGATTGTATAAAAAATCTTTAGTTCGCTTTTTTTTGTACATTTTTTTATCATCAATAGAGAACAGTAATATCTAAACGTATAACCACTCAGGATAGTTCTATGTCATTGTTAACTGGAGAGCTTTTACTTAATTGGTTAACAGCATTAGTCCATCAGTAACAAACTAGATTTTAACACAAGCGTCTTAAAATATCTTCCACTCAAAACAGACGTCAATATTAGTGTGTTCAACTTTCAAGTTCCAGGCTCTCATTTCTGCCTTTTTTTTTAAACTATTTCACCAATATGAGGAAGCAGAGTTTGAAATTATTATGCTAAAACCATTTACTCACCAATAAGAAGGAAGCAGCATAAAACCCAGACAGGCTTCACCATCTTGTAGATTGCACAAGGCTGCGGGTTTCTAAACTAGAAATACAAAAAAAAAATACTTAGTTCATAGATGTAAAAGTTGAAAATGTCATTTATTCAGTTTTTATTTTTGAATAAAGTTTTCATATGCATTTAAATAATTCGGTTATGGCTATGTTGAACCTAAAGTTTTTGTGTATCTATACCAAAGTAATGAAAAATATACTTTGAAATATATGGTATGATCATTGTAATATTATCTTAGTGTGACGATTCTCTGTCTTGCCATGTTATCTTGAAATAAAAAAAATTCCAAAGTTTGCCAAAGAAACATAAATTTACAAGTTACTTTTGAATGACGTTTTCTGTATTTAGAAGATAAAAGATTAAAATTAGCATTAATAAACTTACGTCTAACTCCGAATAAATGTGAAACAAATCTGAAACTAGTTTATTGACGTTTGAAATCCTGTTTCAACTGTTGTCTTATTTGTTAATATTCAATATGTTACTGAATTGAAAAACTTGCTGATTCAGTTCTCGGGTGTGGGAGTGTATTCTTGCTTCGAAAAGTAGGCTGGTCAAGTACATTAAAGCATGACTTTAAACGCATCCATTTAACCTGTCTGAGCATCACTGGCAATGACCCGGTTGTTGTCCACAATCCAAGAGGTAACTCGGTTAACTTCACGGTACTGGATAAAGATTTGTTAAATACCCATTACAGGTCAGTGACATCTACTGTTTGCTGGTAAACAAGTAGGTGGCGCTGTCTATAATATTCTGATAGCTTGGTATTTTGGGGAACTGCCAAAGTGGGTTTTATGCTTAAAACATATTTCAGTGCATTTTGGTATTGCAACAACACAATGTAAACTACAATAGTTTATATCTATTTTAACCATACTACGTATTCAGTAGATTAACTAATCTTATAAAAGTCTATAGACAATGTTTAAAATGACTGCATGTCTCTTCTGCTGACGTAGGAAATGTCTAAGACAACGTTTAAGACACTTCATCTTTTTCCTTCTGGTTTTGAACATTACTGATTTAAGAAATGTGTGTGAGGACGTTGAACTCTGTCACTGCCTGAGACAGATATATGGAATGCACTATATAACATTTTGATTGTCCTTAAAAAGTGTGATATTAACCACACATATTCCTTTCAAACTTCTTAAAGTTTACTAATATCAGATACGTAATGAAATATTAAATCATGTATCCTTTGTGTGTGTGTGTGTATCTTACTGTACTCGTCAGTGAATCTTCTGGTAACCTTCAGGTTCCGAACAATACTTGCTTAAGAAAAAATCTAGAAAAAAAAACGAATTTTGGTCTTGTTTGTGTATTTCATTTAGTTTCAGACAATTTGTTTGAAGACAAGCATAAAGTTGACGATTCTTGTGTCGTTAATGTACATTCTTGGAGTCCTGCCCCCTTTGAGAAGCTGTTGTCAAATGCTGTTATACTAAACCTTGACTAATACGTCAACGTCATAAATATATAATTACACAAATACACAATTTATTTTTGGGTGACTATCCCAAGTTTTTTGCTTACGTCTGAGTGATGTTCCTAAGGGCAGGGTTGCATCTTGGATCCAGTTGCATCGTTAAGAGAAAGATGTTTTTAAGGAAATTGATTTAGAACTCTGTTGTAATTGTGTTAACACTATGGTTCAGATGAACAGGCGCATCTCTTTTTGAAAAAAAAAGTAATCGTTTGAACAATAACAACTGATGGATTCCGTAATAAATAGCATTCATACTTGAACTTCACACCTAGTATCAATATAAACATGTTCAGTGTGAAGTCAGCTGTCGTGATTCTCCAGTCATACTCACAAGGGATAAGAAACCATCATGTATCCCTCCAAATGTTTTGTAAGAGGTTATCAACTGTCTTGAGCTGTGTGATAGGGTTGCTTTTTTAATTTAAATTTATATTCGTTTCATGGAACTTCAAATAAGGTAACGAATAAATAGATAGTTGGGAGAATTATGTTTCCCCAACTATTTACGACGTGTTTTGTAAGAAACTGTTTTACGATGATACAACTCTAAGCTATTAAGAAGTGTCTGCATACTCTACGGGTGAGCACACGTATGAACTTCCAATATGTTGCAAGTCCTGTTTTTCTCCTAGAATGAAAACAATGTTTTGTTTCCACTTAACACTGGCCCGACTACACCTAAGATCATTGATAGATTCTTAGTTGCAGATGTTCACCCTGGTGCTTGTTTCATGACCGCTTCCTCAAAAGATCCATGAACCAGCAACCTCAACCTAAGTCTGTAACAATATGACGTCATCTCGACTACCTACTTGGCTTTGTTTTAAAACAAATGAATGTATAAAGCCTTGAACGTTACGGTTCGTGCATTCTTCTCGCCCCACTGTCATCTCCGCAGCAATAGCACAAATGAGCCGCGTTAGATCGTAAGTTGACGTTTTTTCAAGCAATTCAACGGCATATATTTTCATGCGTGGAATAATCCTCATGACCTAGCGCCCTACTTACTAGGAAGGATAGTTCTCGCCCCGTGACTTCCAAATGTGTTTTATTGGTAAAGGAAGGACAGGCAGTTTCTCTTTGTATTATTATTATTATTATATGGTTCGTTATATAATGTCATTTGTCACAATTAAGTACCAGAAATTGTAAAAAGAACCTGGAAAACGGAACAATCTTACTGTAATAAAATATTTATTTACCAAATAAAACCGACCTAAGATAGATTGAACTTTCACACATCTGTAATAAAATATTTATTTACTAAATAAAACCGACCTAAGATATAGATTAAACTTTCACACAATCACTAAGAACAAAAATAGTCTGTCTTTTTTTTCTTATTTTTTTGTTGTTGATGGTGGTGGACGTACATGATCGTACTAATTTTTTGTGTTGGGATACTTTACCATTCAATACAATTGAGGCATTTTTATTGTATAAATATAAATGAGATGTTGGTTTTGTTACCTAAAGTGTATGACGTGAATAAAAAATGCATTCTTCGAAACGATTGATATTTGTCGTATTCACATGGAGACTAAAATCATGTTTCCCTTCTTAATTCTTCACAGCGAGCATAGTTGATAGTTTTAGCTTTTTTTTTCACTCAAATATTAATAGGTTAAAATAAGTTTTGTGTGTCTTATATCTGACATGGTAATCATCCACCAACTCTCCTCTTTTTTTTTAGTAAGGTATTATGTCTATTTTTTAAATAGATTTAGGGATAAGCATGTTTTTCATCCACATCTTTACGATTCAGTGAGTTAAATGTATCTTAAATAATCGTTATAAAATGTAAGACAAGTAACAGAGAAAATATGTATTATAAGAATTACGCTTAGTTCTACTAAATATGATTCTTAATTCAGAGTTTTTAATGTATGAAAAAATTAGAACTGTAAATAAGGAGCCTAAAGTTAAGTAGCAATTACCTTGAATAGGATATTGTTGTTTTTAAACTTTGTCATATAATGTAAATATATTTAACAACGGTATCTATACACGGTTTTACGTAGTACATAAGTGTAGTTTCTCAAGTATTATCTGTGCTGTAACATGGCTTATAACTTATGATTTTAATATTTTTATAACTTATTCACGAACTAAAGAAGTGAAACGAAAATGTTGTCAGTTATTGGTGTAGAATATTTGAATAAAACATTGCTGAAATAGTTAATACAAACAGTATTGGTAGTATTGCAAATTTCAAACATAAAAAAATAATAAGTAAGTACAAAATAATAATAGTGAATACGAAAACTTTAAGACAGTGTGATACACCATCATTTGAATAACTATTTAGATTTTATTAAGAAGGATTTCTGGTTAAAAGATAAAGTTATGGCACAGCTTTTGTTTCTGTAGAGAAATCTGGAATGGTTGGAGTTAAGCTGAACCAAATTACAAAGTGACACCTTGTGTTCAGTCCAAGCAGCGTCCAGTACTTCCATTTAGAGTTTTGTTTCTCTGTAGTTAGACACAAAAGCTACACAATGGGCTATCCGTACTTTGACAAACACGTGTATCGAAACTCGGTATTTAGCGTTATGTGTCCGCAGACTTACCGCTGTGCTACTTGGGGGGCTTCAGTTAAAGATGCTCACTCGTGGTTGATTAATTTGTTTGTTTGTTTTGGAATTAAGCACAAAGCTATACAATGGGCTATCTGTGCTCTGCCCACCACAGGTAGCGAAACCCGGTTTCTAGCGTTGTAAGTCCGCAGGCATTCCGATGTGCCACTTGGGGGGCTTCAGTTAAAGATGCTCACCCGTGGTTGATTTGATCCGCCAATTCACTCAAGACTCAAAACATCTTTTATTAGAGTCTTTTTCGAAGTATGCTTTCAGGTGTTTTCGCACAGCCTGACAAGGTGTTTCATTTACTTTTAATATTAAATAACACAATAATGTTACAACTAATAAACTAAGTAACACAACGTATTATTTAATTATATATGTATGTATGTATTAGATTAGATACGTAAAGTAAGCAGCACTCTGGAAAAAATGTTTTCTCGTATATTAAAATATTCATCTGTTATGATGTGAATTTTGTTACAAGTTGTAGAATATGAATTACTTACATAAGCAGCAAATATAGCGTTATAATAAACTGTTCGATTTTGTTTTAGATTTGGAACTGAAGTATCGTTAACGTTGAATATATTAATTAGTGGATTCGTGAAAATGTATTAATAAGATATTTATGTAAGATAAAGAGAATTGTACAGTTATAAGTAAATATTCAGCTATCAGAATCCTTAACTGTGACTTCCAATTTAGCGAAGTGCAACATGTTACGTTATCCTGGTGGTTTTATCTATTTTAGATACTGATAAAATGTTGATGTGAGATAAAGAGGATTGTACAGTTATAGATAAATCTTCAGTTATTAAAATACTTAAATGTGACTTCCAATTTAGAGAGGCGAAACGTGAAGTGTGACGTTATCCTGAAGTTATTTCGATCTTTAAAATGAAAAACAAAAAGAGTAATCCTGTAATAGGATAGTTTCGAAACTTTAGTATCTATTTTTCAATAATATCATAAAATTCTAGCAAAGTAAGCGGAAGACTTGTTAAGAAAATCTTGTCTTTTCAGTTTTGGTAGAACAAAAAAATTATGTTTGAGAAGTTTTATATAATCTAAGAAATATTACTGACTGTTTGTTGAATTTTGTTGTCATACCAAGTAAAACTGTGATACCGAAAAAGAGAGACTTACCAACGTATTCTTCTAACTGGCTTGGATGAAGCAGTATAATATACTTGTCAGGTTTCAGAAGTGTCTGGAAGTTTAGCTCACCTGCGAGCAAGTCTTTGTGGATTCTGGAGTGTAGAGCTCTTTATACACTGCAGCAGGAAACTCCCTAGGTCCCCAATTAGTCGGAAGCTCCCAGCAATCCGTGCTCGTCTTCAATAAAGTACGCGCGTGCGTAACGACCGTGCCACGAGTTGTTTTCCTCCAAGACCTGCTTACCAGCCGGTTCACTAGCCCACATTCAGACCCGTGTAAGTCCATGACTTGGACTTGAGAGTTTCAACTGAATCCTTATTGGTCAGCTGTACATGTAAGGTGGTGCATTCATTTATATCAGTACCCGTTCCCGTGAAGTAGTCAAACAAGACCTAGGAAGATAAGTTTTACCCCCACCCCCACTAAAAATACCCTTACTTTTTTTTTCAAACTGGGACGGTATAACTTCAAGGATGGTGTATTAGTGTTTGGCAAGGTGCAAAGTATTGTGTAAATGTTAATTTACAATCGCTAAAATTCCTTGTGTATTTTATGATAATCACGCGAAACTTCTTGTCTTGCGATTACACGAATGGAAGTCCCTGCCTTGTCTCGTCCCAGAGAAACAATATACTTTACAAAAGTGACCTACTGGCCTTTCTCTAAACTGACATACTGGCCTCTAGTCTCCATGGTTCACGTGATTTCTAACAATTATTCTATTGTGTTAGCCAATCTGGGATAGGGCACTAACCCTAAAAGTACCTGTCATCCTGGTCTAACTCCTCCATGCCCAGGACTGAGGAAAATAAAGACAATTGTACTTTTCACAAATATTTCATTTATTACGACCACGGTTTCGCCCACAAAAACATCGTCAGGTACCTTTACGGGTGAAACCGTGGTCGTAATAAGTGAAATATTGTGTAATTATGGAGTTTCACAAAGTACCGACGGTTTCAAGTATTGATTATATATCTCTCATGCCCCTTTTATTGTATCCTAAAGGCTTGTGTCGAAATCACGATTGAAAACAGGGAACGCGGTAACGGAGAGTGGAGATGAGGCAAACTGGTCAGAACTACAACAGTGAGTCGTTAATGATGAGTATATTAAAAAAGTTGATTACTTTGTTAATAGGCTCTACTAGCAAGTGCACGTTTTCATCTTTATTACCCAGTTATTCCTATTCAAACTTTAGATTAAATTCACCCATTCGTGGAAAAAGTAATAGAATGCAATAAACCCAAGAGGTTGAATTCAAGTTGCACTTTTGAAGAAACCCGGTTTCGGTGTCGTAGAGATAAACCCAAATTCATTCTTCACAGATGGTACTGTGTGATACCTATAGATGAGAATTGTTACGTCTCACACTCAGTGGAGCAGCAAATACGTCTTCGATAGAGTTCAATTCTATTCACTAATTCTTCGGTTTCACAGTCGAGGCTGCGAGTATTCCACTAATGCCTCTCAACTCTTCCTCCAATGGGCATTGTTGCAAATCACCGTTAGTTGCTGAAACGCTCGCGATGTTTCCCACGTACCTAGCTCTGACCCAATGAAATCAGGAGTTCAGCGAACCGTAGATCTGGTGTTTGAAGGCTTAAAAAATAACTGTAAACATTAATCACATGAAAGAATTTTAGATATAAATAAAAATTAAAAATGTTCATTAGTTACAGAATTTTATAGTAATTTACTACATAGAATTGTATAGTAATTTAGTTTTTTCTTTTATTTATCTATTTATTTCTGACTATTCTATCATACACAGATTTTAAGAAGTCTCTGTGATTTCATTTGTAGCGCTTAATTATACAGACCATGTCCTATTTATTACAATAATGAATGTAGTTCTTAGATGGGTTGATTATAGCTAATATCGCTAATACTCCACTTCTGAGTTGGCCTAGTATGTTACATAGCATGAGATAAAACATTTTTTATTAAAGTATTCGCAAACAAAGGGTTAAAAAAGTGACTACCAAACCTATCTGGCCAGCTTCAATTCCTCTATTACATAATGTGCGTATAAAACAAACATTACGGTATAACTTTTTTTTTCTAAAATATTCGGGTGTGTAGCAAGAACTGCTCAAAATAAGTTTATATATATGTATATATATATATATGCACAACAAAAATATCCAAGAATAACTGTTTATAAAATACACTTACACACACATCGTATATATATAACTTAAACATACGTAGTTCGTTTTCTCACACATAATGCCCACCAATGGCTCAGTGGTAAGTCTGAAGGCTTATAATGCTAAACACCGAGTTTCGATACCCGTGATAGACATTGCACAGATAATCTATTGTGTAGCATTGTGCTTAACAACAAACAAACTTAAAGATAATATATATATATATATATATATAAGATTTTACCGGTTTCGTGGCTTAGCAACCATTCTTCAGATATAAATTCTGAAGATGTAAACTCAAACCATCTATCAAGAGAAATAACATAAAACGGCTAAAAGTGGGATTAGGTAGAGCAGCGGTAAGTCTGAGAGCTTATAACCCTAAAAAATCAGGTTTTAATACCTGGGATGGGCAGAGGTCAGATAGCCCATTGTGTAGTTTTGCGCTTAACGATAAACAAACAAGGTGAATCTGAAAACATCATGAGGTAACAAAACTATACTTCCAATTCATGCCCGACTCTAATGCTTGTTATTCTGTGATATTACCTAGTTTGATTATATATGGTTTTTGTAGATTGAAGTTATCGTGTTGACTACACCAAATCTACTGTAATTTAAATTATAAATGAACCTTACTATGTGATATATATATATATATGTATTACTCACTTAAAAAGTTAATGTTTGTATAGAATGTTTCGTCGCTGAGTGTTTAGTCTTTATCAGTGCAACTTCCGCATGTTTTATCTTTTTAACTTCTATAAATATCGCATCATTTTCATGTTACTTTCTTTGTCTTTTTAGTTAGTTTTAGTAGAATAAAAATGATAGAAGAGCTTGCCTCCGTTTTGATTCTCTCTACTGATATATATACATTCATATTTACACGTAATATTAGGAACTTTTTTTTTTTATAGACGGATTCAGTCATTGTGATTACAGGCTACCGATAGATGTGCCGGTTAATAACGATTTGGCAAACTTAGCTCCAGAACTGTATACGATTTGGCAGGGACTCGATAATTATCTAATGGTTCGGAGGGTGAGAAAAAAAGTTTTGTTTTGTTTTCTGACGAAGTATCCAGCACTGACTACTTTTATACTCTTTGTGCTTGACATAGCCGAGATGTTACTAAGATAAGCAGTTCTAAAAAAGTAGAAACACTAGTTTCAGTGGCTTTGTAATAACGAGGGATATGGTAGCGCAAGTTTCTTCCAGGCGAAACTTACATACACACGCATACGATCTTACGCTAAGATTAAAAAAGTTGTTCTTATAAACTCTTCTCTGCTTTAATTTTGGTTTTTTTGCTATTATATATTTTTAATTTTTTATAAATAATTTTAACCTTTCTCTCTGTCTCTGTGTATGCACTTTTATATAAAACGAAATTGCAGGAATAATACTTTATATGATGCTGATAAAATAACTTGAATCATTCACACATATCCGCAATTTTTTTTTTATCACATGCATTATTGATATACGTATATTGATATATTTACACAAACACATGCATACTTATGCGGGCATTCATGAGATACAAATATATATGCGCAACAAATTAGGTCTAAGTTCATAAATTATAAACTTTAAATAGAAGCGCCAATAAAACTATCTAGTTATGAAACGAGCTAACGGTATTAATATACCAGAAACTTCTTAACATTTTCTTTAACAGCGCCCCCGATGACCCAGCAGTAACTTCTAAAGTTTAAAACGTTAAAATTCTGGGTTCGATAACCCGTGGTTGACACAGCATATCCAGTCCGTTGTACAGCTTTGTGCTTTAGAACAGCGGAACAAATCTTTAACTAATTCATCTATCGAACGTGAAACTCTATCTGTTAAATCGAATGAATGTTGATCCCAAGGTTAATGTTCTAATACTTTGTATCAGATGTTAAACTAGAATCAAGTTATGTTTTATGAACAGTCAACCTTAAAACCAGATGTAAACAATTTAACCATTAGAGTCAGTTATAAAATCAGAAGTAAATGAATCAACCATTATAAACAAATTTTTACATAGAACCAAAACATTTCATCATTAGTCAACTGTATAACTAGAACAAAAAAATATAAATATTAAATACTACCGTTGGAGTCAAGTGTGAAATTACGACCAAAAAAATGTATGATTTAGAGTCAAATAAATAAAAAAAAACTAAAATCAAATGAGAAATCAAGATCAACAAGTATGATCGTTAGAGTCAGTTGTAAAACTAGAGCAAAAAAAACTTATTGAATAAACTTAGTGTGAAAGTAAAACTAAATAATCTAATCTTCGAAATTAGTTATTGAACTAGAGCTAAAATATATCATCATTAGTTTCCAACGTAAAACTATAAAACCAAACATTATACAATTTTTAGAGGATAGTGTGTCAAACCAAAGTTAAGCAATGTAATCTTTAGCCCAAAATATGAAGCTTTAGTGGTTAATTATAATATTTTAAAATGAATTTTGAAACCAGAAAAGCCCCCCCTCCCTCCAGTCTGCAGGTTTACGACGCTAAAAATCAGGTTTTCTTATGCGTGGAGAGCACAGAACAAATAGACAACTATGTATATTTGCGCCCCCCAGTAGCACAGCGGTATGTCTGTGGACTTACAACGCTAGAATCCGGGTTTCGATACCCGTGGTGGGCAGAGCACAGATAGCCCATTGTGTAGCTTTGTGCTTAATTTCAAACAAACAAACAAATGTATATTTGCGCTTAACAACAAACAAACAAATAGAAAACATCTTAATTTAATAGTTAGATAATTTTGGCATTGAAAAGTCGATCAACAATCTGGTGTTAAAACAGCCTGATATTATGAAATCGGTTGTAGGACCTTTAATTGAATAATAATGTTTACAATAAAACTTAGAAATGTCTTGAACCAAAAAGTTACGGCTTATATGCCGAAAACTGGCGAAACATTATTAAAATAAAATATGCAGATAGCGATTCGTGGAGTTTTTGTCTCTCATCAACTAGCCCAGATGATGAGTTCTGGCATTAAACATAAAGCTTATTGGACAGTGGCTTATGGGAGATAATAGATAGATATGAAATACTATTTTTCATAATCTCCGATTTCGATCCGCAATGGACACATTAATAGGAAAAAACATTTGCAGTTAATACGTTAATAACAGCTTTTAGAGGTATGTTTAGAACTTATTGGGTCACTGGTGGCCTAGTGAACAGCATACTGGGCTGTGTGTCGAAAGGTCTGACGTTCGAGCTACTTTTATATGAACAGCGGGGTTCATTTTTACGCCTATAAAAAACCCACAGCTGAACGTACAGAACGCGTTCATAAGCATATCGCGATCAAACCTTGGATCTTCCGATAAGTAGCCCGACCCCCAACAATGTTTTTATACATTATTCTTACTGGAACTCGTGTTGAACTAATAAAGTATTGCGTTTTATATTTATGGCAAATCTACTAAAACTATCTGTCACCGTCACTTATTTTAAACTATTGACCAGAAGGAAGCACCCCCTACCATATACGCTAAGGGATTGACTGTCCCTCTTATAACGTACTCGAACCTTAAAATGCGGGGATTATATTTGGGGTATCACACAGATTCGAACACAGGTGCCGAGCTCCAAAATCCCTACCACAAGACTAAGAGCTGATAAAGAAGAATATGATTAAAATGAGTCCCCCGGTGTGACTGCGGTAAGCCAACCGACTTACAACGCTAAAATTTGGTTTTCGATTCCCCGCAGTGGACATATCAGATAGCCCAATGTGGCTTTGCTCTAAAAGAAAGAATCAAACAGACTAAAACTGTTATTAATCTTTAGGCTTAAATTTATCAAAAATCACGTAAACTACAGACATTAATTATAATTAGTCTTCTTATGATGTATAATCTCTATTTTCGCCAACTTGGGTATCATAAACCACAATGCTTTAAAATATGTTTTAAATTGTGTTGTAAAAAAGCGACAAAGAAGAGTGTGAGATGAAATGTGTTTGATTTTGCATGGTTAAGAAACTTTCATGATGGATTATCATCATTATGTATACATGTAAACAAACATATTCGAGAGCTTGCTACTTAATACGATGCTCACAAATTATTTTATATTTATAGAACTGGAGTCACTGAACTAAATAATACATATTCGTACATTACGATGGATGCTCCCCTAATTACACGTATAAAGTAGGGGGTTCCATCTCTATTTCTCCTCCTCCAAAACCGGTTCCATCATTAAATCATTTCTGTTACATGTAAGCAAAAATTAGAATAAATTTTTCAGCTCATACTCAGAGTAAGAACTGTAACCATGTTTACAGTACGTCGTTTCGTAACTTATTTAGTATTTTCTTACATTGTGTTGAACACTCCTCTTACATGCGTTGTGGTTTCAGATTACCCAGTTGTTAGCGTTAACTTAACACATATAATTATTCTTGAGTTTAAACACATTTATATCGGAGTATATCTGCCTTTTATTTTTAACCGTGATGTTTCTATTATTTTTGAAAGATGGCATTATTTCCTCCACTTTTACATCTGGTAACTGCTTTGTTCATTAAAAAATCTTGATCTGATATCCTCTTCTGTCCTCACTAACATTACGTAAAACATGTTTGTTGCTTATTGTTTTTCTGGTCACAAGTCGTGATTTTTAAACTGATTTTGATGTAAGGATTCTTGTTCGTATGTGCAGGTTATTGCTTCTTAATTCTGTGTTGTTATATATAATATATAAGACTATAAATATGAAGACAGCTTGAAACTCAACTTACTCTCCCACAGTCAGAATACATAACAGAGTACATTGTTTCTGAATAACAATTATAAGGCGTTCTGAATTTTGCGCAAAGCCGTCCCCAATTTAGCAGTGAAAGACAAGAGGGAAGGGAGCTAGTCATCACCTCCCACCACCAACTCTTAGGCTACTTTTTCACCAACGAATAGTGATATTGACAGTAACATTATAACGCCCCCACGGCTGAAAGGGCGAGTATGTTTTGTAGGACGGGGATTCGAACCCGTAACCCTCAGATTGCGAGTCAAGCGCCCTAACTACCTGGCAAGTATAAGAGACACAAATGAATAAAAATATTTTACAAAGAAAACACATCAAACAGCTCCGAGAAGGAAACAAGGGAAACAAGGTTAATATAAATCGAAGAAGAAAACAATGTCTGGGGGCTTATCACTCTACAAATTGGGTTTCGATACTCACGATGGGTACAGCACAAAGATCCAGTTATGTAGCTTTGCGCTGAACAAAAGTAAATAAACATTCTACTCAAAAGGAGAGAATTACGATACATGTCATTTATATAACAAATTCTACTGCTGGAAATATTTAAAAGCTCGTTTGTTTTGATATTTCCTCTCGTTTTTTTGAGAAGTCACTAACAGGTATTATCACTAACAGTTTCCACTTTATAAGACCTGCGTGTTAATTCCATAACGTTAAATTTAACACTTAGTCTAATTTCGTCGTAGTTATTAGTACAAGAATGGGGTTACACAAGTTTGGCGTCAAACTACCTTAGTTCTTCATTAAGACCCGCCAAGTACCCATCATTCTTGAAACTTATCTACAACTTTTTTTAGAAAGCTTCCGTTCGTCAAAAGAAGGCTTGGCATGCGGGTCACGGGTTCGAACCAGTCACCGAATATGCTCGTACTTTCAGCCGTTGGGGCATTATAATGCGTCCGTCAATCCCACTATTCATTTGCAAAAGAGTAGTCCAAGAGTTGGCGGTGAGTGATGTTGACTAATTACCTTCAAAATTAGGAACGGCTAACACAGATAGCCCTCGTGAAGCTTTGCGCAAAGATAAACAAACATTAAAAAGAGACACTATTCCGTTTAATGGTTTAACACTATCTTTTTTTTCCTCGTTTAATGTTTTAACACATACATATATATGTGTTAACGTGAGGTTTCTTGGTTTATGATGTTTTTTTTATTGTTGTTTTCTCGTGGAGTAACTTCGTACCGTGTCAAGAGTGTCCTAATTTGAGATTTTTGTTTTAACGGATTTCCAAAAAGTAGTGTAAAAGTCACGAGCGTGTCCAAAGTGTAAAGCTTTTTATTGTTTTGTGATTTTTGCACAAAAGGAACAAAAAGATTTTAACTTGCCTACATTATTCTTCCAGAAGGATGTATGTTTATTCTGAATTTACGTACACATCAAAGAATTCATTCCTTGATCGTAGTGTCTTAAAATATGGTATACCTAAGCCCCACCCCTAAAAAAACAACTATCACCTCAACTTTTATCAAAAAATCTTTTAATTTAATTATTTGTCTATCTTTGTCTTTGAATTGATAAACAGGTTGGACACATAAATAAGTCAATATTCCAGGGTAACTATAGCTTCAGATAAACCACAAAACATTTTCAGGTGTTAAAGAGTTTGCGTTATCCCAAAGACCTGATGATGGTGACTGTACTACCGAAACTAGTCGGCTGAAACAACTTATGATGACTGTTTGTGTTTCCTTGTCCCAGAAAAACGCCGTTTTTGTTTTTTACTCTTGATATAGTGATAGCAATACTAACAAGAAATGAAACATATATATATATACTTATCATTGTGTGTTATGTTTAAGATTCAACTTATACGATTTTCCAAACACGTTAATAAAATGCAAAACAAACAATATAGTAGCTGTTAATCAGAAGGGTGACATTATGATTTTGAAAACTCACAGGAGTTTGATAGTAACCTAAAATTCTGCTGTTGAGTTTGACATCATCTTCAAATCCTGCTGGAAAGTTGACATTTTATTCGAACTCTACTGATTAGTTTGACAATATCTTCAAATTCTGCTAGTAAGGTTGGCATTTTCTTCAAATCCTGTTGATGAATTTAACAGTATCTTCAAATCCTACTGATGAGTTTAACAGTATCTTCAAATCCTACTGATGAGTTTAACAGTATCTTCAAATCCTACTGATGAGTTTAACAGTATCTTCAAATCCTACTGATAAGTTTGACAGTATCATTAAATCCTGCTAATGAGTTTGATAGTATCATTAAATCCTGTTGATGAGTTTGACAGTATCATTAAATCCTACTGATGAGTTTGACAACATCTTCAACTCCTGTTGGTAAGGTAGGCAGTATGTTCAAAACCTGCTGATGAGTTTGACACTATCTTCAAATCCTATTGATGAGTTTGACAGTATAATTAAACCCTGCTGCTCAGCTTGACACCACCTTTAAATCCTCTGGTAAGGTTGACATTATCTTCAAATCCTGCCGCTGAGTTTGAAAATAACTTCAAATCCTGCTGATGAGTTTCACAGTTCTTCAAGTCCTGCTGATGAGCTCAGAACCTTGTAAATATAGACTTTCTAAAATGTTTTATAATTCCTACTTTTTACAATTAAAACGAGGAGTAAAAATGTATTGTTGATGTTTGGATCATATTGGATATTGCACCTTTGAACAATAACAATAGAAGTACACCTACCTTGTATTTAAATTCTGCTTTTGGTGTTTTTCACTGGAACAAACAATCAGGAAATAGTGTATAAGAGGGAGACAAACTTCAACTCCAAATTTTAAAAGAAATTTCATCTAAGACTAACGAAAAGCAGTAAGTATATTAACTTCATTTTTCTAACGCTGGACATTATGCAACAATACATTCAGAAATTGTCCAGTAAAACAATTTTAAGTAGACTCATCTCCCAGGTTATAAAAAATGCCGTATTTACCAATATAGTGTTATTTTAACTTTTTGTTTTTTCAAGAATGAACTTGTAGTTTGTTTGTTTTGAAGTTAAGCACAAAATAACACAATGGGTTATCTGTGCTCTGCCCACCACAGGTATCAGAACCCGGATTCTAGCATTATAAGTCCGCAGATATACCGCTGTGCCAATGGGGGGCATGAACCTTTAGACAATATAAAATGTGATATTTAATTGACTTGACTAAATAATAATTAAGCTACATGCATACACTAGAAATCTATCAATAAATCTCTTTCTATTGTACTTTGTAGCGTTAGGTGGTTAGGGCGCTCGACTCGCAATCTGTGGGTCGCTGGTTCGAATTCCCCTCACACCAAACATGCTCGCACTTTCAGCCGTGAGGGCGTTATAATGTGACGGTCAATCCCACTATTCGTTGGTAAAAGAGTAGCCCAAGAGTTGGCGGTGGGTGGTGATGACTAGCTGCCTTCCCTCTAGTCTTACACTGCTAAATTAGGGACGGCTAGCGCAGATAGTCCTCGTGTAGCTTTGGACGAAATTCAAAACAAACAAACAAATACTTTCAAAGTGAGAAATGTATGTTATATTAAACATATACATATGTAATTTGTATAATGAGATAAGTACTGTGGAGATCATGAACGATTTATTAGAACAGTAAACAATTTTATCAAACATCTGTAGAAAGAAGTATAGTTCAGCATTTCACCTATCACAAAAAAAAACCTATACAAAAATATACTAGAAAACCACTAGATGGAAATTCACACATAAAGCAAAATTTGAACTAATGTGTTTAAATTCTGGACATACACATGGTGTGACCTCCATATAAAAGCACATGAGTTTGATTTGTTGTACTAACCAGGAGAATCAGAATGAATGCGTATTCTGAACTTATTATATACTATATTTCTATTGAATCTCCCAGGAAGAACAACACGTCAAACCTCACGCGAGAAATATTCAACAAGCATAGAATTCATTCGAAATAATTTAAATAAGAATATCGTGAAAACTTGAGTCTTAGGTTGACATCTTGGTAAACAGGTTGAAGTGGCTTAGAACAGATAGAAGGTGAGCAGCAGTGTAGATGGCGCTAAGATAACATAGATGCTATCACAGCTTTATTAACGAGCCAGCGTGATATATGATATCGGAAAGATATATTCAAACGAGAAAAGCTCTTAAACATTTTTTTCAGAGATTATTTTGTTCTCCGGATGTGTCTTATGATAAAGCCTATTATTGATAGTAATAAAATGTGATCACTTAGAAGACTTAGCCCTTTTTCTCTCTCACTATTTATCCTCATTTACTCTCTATACTTACCCACATGTGTATACTAAAGTATAGCTTCCGGATGTTTGCTCAAACTCAACACTTATTCTCAACACAGTTTGTCAAGTTCATTGTACCATCACGGTACTTGCAGAAAGTCAACTCTATTCGATTTCTATTGTCCTAATTTAGTTATCTTTGTTGCATTTTATGCTTTACATTTTCTCTTGTTTGTAAGAATATTCTACATTATTCTATTTTCAGTTGTTACAATGTTTTGGAAACACGCATTTATTTTTAAAACGTTTCACTTTTGTATGTAATAATTAAATTTTAAAGCACGAGTAATTTGTTGAAATTGGAGGCTAAGTCTTGAAGCTGTCAAGTAAAAACGCATACTTGTGTAACGACATTGTTAATGTAGTGCAAACACAATGAAAGCTAATCAATCCATAATAATTTGTTGAACTTATCAATGCAACTTACAACTAGAAGTTGTCTTATCTTAATCCCCAAACTTTCTACTTGATTTTATACAGTTCACTACCCATGGAGTCCACATAATGTATGATATTGTGTAATTTCAGTGTGAAGAACTGACCAATGAAATTGAGTGAACTCGCTCATTTTTTTAAAAAAACACATAGGAGTCTTATGCCGTAATTAATGAGATTAACTACAATATTAATGATATTTCTGTTTACATTTTGTGTGTTACTCGTGTGTTATAAGGGATCGTATAACCAATTAAATTACGAAATCACGAGCAATTTTTTGCGTAAATAATTTTAAAGGATGTGATTTAAAAATAGGGGTTATGAGCCACATCAGCCATTCTAGTGTTAAACACCAGGTAGCACTGAAGGCAGGTGTTCTATTTGACATTTTCTTTCAGCAAAATAGTTACTACTAAACACTTAGTTCATACAACTGAATAAGCATCTGGTAAATATGATTATACATTGTGACCCTCAATGCGCTTTTAAAAAATAATTTCAGCCCCAGATTAACGTACAATTTGCTGAACATTTTTCGTGTAAATATTGGTTCTTAATTTTCTTATTGAAAAAAACCAATCTCACATAACGTTAAAACATCTGCTATTATAAATTCAATAAATATATCATAACTGCTTAAAGAATCAAAACTCTGGAACAATTAATCAAACTGAGGACAAATTAAGAACGTGTGGTAGTCGTTTTACGTGACAAAATATTGTTACCAAAACAACATCTATTTTGCTTATAAATTCCGCTTCAAGTACTAAACTCTAGAACAGTTCATTAAACTGAGGACAAATTAAGAACGTGTGGTAGTCGTTTTACATGACAAAATATTGTTACCAAAACAACATTTAGTTTGCTTATAAATTCCTCTTCAAGTACTAAACTCTGGAACAATTCATTAAACTGAGGACAAATTAAGAACGTGTGGTAGTCGTTTTACGTGACAAAATATTGTTACCAAAACAACATCTATTTTGCTTATAAATTCCGCTTCAAGTACTAAACTCTGGAACAATTCATTAAAGTGAGGACAAATTAAGAACGTGTGGTATTTGTTTTGTACGGCAAAATATTATCACCAAAACAACAAAACAGCTACCTCTCTTGCTTCTATGTATTCCAGTTTTTATTTATTTCCAGGTTATGACTACTAGTTCTATGTTTCTCACTGTTGCAGATCTTTCACGTTTAGAAATGTTGTACAATAAATATTTGTCAGATCCTAGAACGTACTTTAGTCTTCTACATACCACTTATTTTGGAATTCTCTTTTAAGTTAAAATTTCAATTTTGTGAATACATATCGAGTAGTTGTTGATAAAAAAAATTCCAAAACCATTATGTACATCTTTCCTTATCAATACAATTCCAAATGCAGAGGTGAAAAGCAAATTGTAGCTTTTATAGCCCAATTAACTTCCCCGTTTTCACGTAGAAATGAACATAACGCGTTTACGAGTCTGGAGTGATACTAGCTTTTAACAATTTTAACCAATGTTTATTTTATTTTACACATCACTACAAGATGTAATTTTAAACAAAGCTCAACTAAAATTGAATCGCTTTTTTGCTGGCTCCTAAATAACTTTTATAGAAACCTCCTTCAGTTACATCCATAATCTGCTTATTCTCCATCTCTGATCCATGCCACTAGTTCAACCATTTAGTTAAACGTTTCAACTACTGCAAAAATTAGCTATGTAAGTATAGAGACCCAATTAATGTATCATTCGATTCACCTCTTATCATTGAGTTATACCAGTTTCGGGGATTTCCACCAATCATCACTAACAAGTGTAAATCGAAAGAAGAAGACTAGGCCTTTTTTTTGGCGATGGAGCGTAAATTATATGCATGATGTTTTTAAGTTGTATTTTTACTCGTATTCCTCTTTTAAATTAGATGATCTACTTATTCGATAAAATATTATTAATATTGCCGTTATTACAACATACGCTTTCACACTCTTCACATTCCCACTTTCTCTGAGAAGCTCTTCCTTAAAATATTCGATATAACCTATCTTGATTTTAGCCTACAAACAGTTTTAAAATGTTTGTAATTTTAACAAAACTCCCTCATTCTAAGTTTTTATAAGTATTTTAAGGAGCTTTCCTATTCTACCCCATTTTTTTACTAGTACTATTTACGTCATAGCACTACATGTTATCATGTATATTAGTTCCTTTACTAAGATTATTGCTATGGTAGCATATTCGTTCTCTTAGTTATTTTTTTCCTTAATATATTTTACAAATTTTTGACTTTTCTCTGTTTTCCATTTAGATTTTACTGCAAATGGATTTAAACACCAATTTTTTCCCGTTATTTTCTCATATTATTTCATTAAGTCTTGACTTTTCTTATCATGCAGCTTACAGGAAAATGGCTGTTCCTGTTATCATTTAAAACTTTCAAGCCACTCAAATATTTCAATAAACTTGCTTGCATCCTTTGGCACAATATACGTTCATCCTCCGCTTTTACCCCCATGAGATCTTCCTGAATAATGTTTCACATCAGTGATATAACTATTCCAAGTCAAGACCTGAAATATTTGTTTGTTTCTTTAGGTTTTTGTTGAGGTGCTTCACACCTCTGTATTTCGGAATCGTTATGTTACAATTATTTTACACATTTTTTCTACTTCAGTATGATAAAATGGAAATCCTTCATAGAACAAAACACAATAAGGACAACAAACAAACTTGGAGAATTTTTGTATAAGCTAAACAAAGGGCTATCTGCCCATAGTTGTCCCTAGCTTTGAACTGATAGACTATAGGGAAAGCAGCTTAACAAAAGCACCCACCCCAACTTTTGTTTGATGGAATAGTGGGTTTGACCGTCACTCTTATAATGTATCTAAGGCCGCGTGCAGCTCAGTGATTAGTGTGTGGGATTATGAATCTGCGGGTCCAGAATTCGCGTCCCATAAGCACTAAAAGAATTGCACTCTGCACTTTGGAGTCTTTGGTGCACAATAAAAGTGACGATCAAAACCCACTGTTCGATAAAACGAAATTACCCCAAGAGTTGACGATAGGTGCTATTTACTAACTGCTTTTCCTCTAGTCTATCAGTTGAAAATTGGGGATGACTAGCGCAGATAACCTTATAGTAGCTCTACATGAACATCCTAAAACAAATAATCTTATATCGCGATTAAAGGCAACAGGACGCGAACTCTGGATCCTTTGAACTTGGATTCATGGTTTCGACACGCTAACTACTATTCACCCCCAGCCCATTACATATGGAAAAAAGATGCAATATAATACAATGCTTGAAAAATGGTAAAATATTATTAGAGTAATTTGCTAATAGGTTCTTTACATACATCATTATTTCTATAGCCGCTGTATATATTGACATATTAAGTTTTACCTGTCTTAGTCAAAAACTGTAAATAGTCATGAACTATATTATTCATACATACATACATCTATACCATACGAGTCATGTGATATAATTATATCATTTCAATATTCGTGATGATATGCCATTTTGTCATAACTGACACGACTCTTTAGTAATCGTAGGGTTCCAAATCTTTTGGAATTATCTCCATCAAAAGAGTTTGTCTTA
The DNA here is from genome assembly GCF_000517525.1 of Limulus polyphemus. NCBI lineage: Eukaryota > Metazoa > Arthropoda > Merostomata > Xiphosura > Limulidae > Limulus > Limulus polyphemus. Next base: position 1,294,876 of record NW_013665657.1, on the reverse strand, counting down.
TAGACAAAATACCTGGATAATGATCAGTATTAACACTTAAGGAAAATAATATTAATAGGCCTTTATATTTGTTTACAAAACAGTTTGATAGAGAATTTAAGCCTCACCACCATGTTTTTTTTTTTCAGAATTGGATCACCCACCTTGGGAAACATTGTAAACTCCGATTCTGTCTCTATATGAGTGCACTAAAATACTATTTTTTTATGAAATGTAATAATATTCAAACACAAATAAGGAAAAAAGTATAAAGTCCTGAAGCAGGAAATGATATAATTAAAAAAAAAGAAGAAGAAGGAAGCGGTTCACGTTCTTTCCAAATTATCACCACAACACCATCTTTCTCCATGGTGTTTACAAGAACGACTTAATAATATATATATAATTACACCCTGAGGCTCAGTATTTGTTTACAAAAGTCATCATATGACCAAATCAATGTTCGCTTGCTTCCTGCCAGGTTCAGCCACCCTTATCTATCTTGGCAACTATTGATGTTTTGCTTCTTTACTATAATTTAATATATCTTGTACTAACAGAAAACAACGCACTAAAACATTGTATTGTCATCTACTATATTACCCAGAATAGAGGACCAACACCTGTTTTGAATTTTAAGCGTTTTAAGCTGTAAGACTTATCGTTAGTTCCTGTCTCTTTTTTTTTTTCGGTGATGCTTTACTCTTTATAATCATGACAATAAACTAAGCTGTCTTATTTATTGATTGACTTATTGTTAGGACCCGCTAAATATTTGTAGAGCCTTCCATTTATTTGCATATGCAAAAACAGACTGATCATTTGATGTGACAGGCAAATCCATGACTTATACCAATACGGGGAAATAGACTTATAATGAGTAATCTGTGACACAATGTGTAAAAGCAAGTACCTCTCCAAGTTTTAAAGAGGCATGATTATAGGAGACAATCTAGCAGGATTGTCCTTATCAGAGACCGTTTATTTACCTGGCTGTTCAAGGACACCTGTAACCACTTTTACGAACAATAACTACCTGAAGTGATTAAGTCTTCTACTAAGACAGACTGTAGTTTCCAGCCACTGGTGACAAGTTGGTGGACTATATATACACTTGGGCAGGATTATAAAGTGCAATAGACGTCTGACTACGTTCCAATATCTCGATCCATAAATGTACAACTGAATATTAGAAAAAAAAAATTCAAACACACCATAGGAAAACTTTATCTCTGACAAAAAAAAAAAAAAAAAAGGTAAACTCTTTTGCTGGTGCTTAAAACTCAGATTGTGGACCAGGAATAGCCTGGAAACTCACGACTTGATCACGTGAGTCGGGTTTTACCTTTTCTGTACTGACGTTCAAAACAGAAATACGGAGAAATCCAGATAGAGTATTAAAACTTCTATTGTTGTTCTGACAATGCAAGCTGTTGGATGTTTGAGAAGCTGTTGGGATTATATTCTTTGGTTCCTTTAAAACTAAGAATAACATCCATGGTGTACTTAAAAGTTCTTGCCGATTACGCATCGGAGTGACCCAACAACACAGCATTTCCCCCTCTGGTGGACAAGGACTGTTCCAAGATGACAATACAATAATCCTCCACGATCAAGTCGTCCTAAGTTTTACATGGTAATACAGATTAACATTCTAGTAAAGTTTTTTAAAGTAAAAATTTATCATTGAAGCACTCGAGTTATAGGATTTTCAGATTTTTGTCTTTACTTGATTTTTTGAATCTACGTGTTTTCCAAACGTCATGAATGACACGTAGAATGTTTTCAACATAAAATGATTTTCACTATGTCAATTTACTACCGTATTAGTGTAAAGTGTTTCTGTAATCAAGTAGTATTTTGCCAGTTAATCATTTGTTTGTTTCTTATGAAGTTCGCGCAAAGCTACACGAGGGCTATCTGCGCTAGCCGTCCCTAATTTAGCGGTGTAAGACTAGAGGGAAGGCAGCTAGTCATTACCACCCACCGCCAACTCTTGGGCTACTCTTTTACCAACGAATAGTTGGATTGACCGTGACATTATAACACTCCCACGGCTGAAAGGGCGAGTATGTTTGGTGTGACGGGGATTCGAACCCGCGACCCGCAGATTGCGAGTTGAGCGCCCTAACCAGTTAAACGTCAAGGATATTTTACAACATCGTTTTCAAACTATATTATAACAACATTTAGTTGAAATTTATTAAGATATTTTTTATTTATGAATAGATTACTCATAATTAACAATAATTTTAAATGTGAGAATAATAACCTATTGAACGGAAGAGTTCATGAATGCCTGTAATTTACAAAATCATTATGCAATAGTGATAAAACAATGTACTTCAAATTACTTTGGTTAATCTGTGAAGAAGCTTTGAAATGAAATATTTTCTTTAATCAGAATCAGACCTGCTATTTAAGAGGTGATAAAAATGCAAAGCGATTCTAAAGTAATTCACTAGAGCTTATTAATGACGGACTTCAGTCTTTGCTACAAAAAGAGACTTTATTAGGATACTTATTGGGAGACATTAGATTCAAATAACATAAAATGGAGGAAATAATTACCTAATTAAGTACTGTATTATAAGTTTAAACTGTGCTGTGTTCATTGACAAAACTGAAATGTTGCGTTGTTCATGTTAATCACACTACTTGAGATAGCGTAATTTGGTGATGATAATGGTGATTCGCCAGCTTTCGCCATTTAAACCGCAACTTTTACAATATTATAATGCATATATAAATATCGTTTTATAAAAATTGTTATCTTTCATCGCCCAATCAACTGGCGAGTTCTGGTATTAAACGAAAAGCCTCTTGGGTAGTGGCTTGTGGGAGATAACAGATAGATCTGAAATTATATTTCTCGCACATTTCTCATCTGGAATTCGAAATGGCCAAATATAGAGGAATATGAAATTTAAAAAAATTGTTGTTTTTTGTGATTGCTAATATGAACGTTAAGTGTGTTAATTTATAATGCATCTCATTTGATCCGTAACCTTTAAAAAAATAATTATTTGTTTCTTCGAGGGCCGTTGTGAATCGCTTGATCATAGGTAATCAATTTATAAATATTGATAATCAGAATTAATCAAGGTACTTGATTATGTGAGCTTCTGATCAGAACTTAAAAACTGCTCCTTTTGGCTGAGAACTCCTGATCAACTGTTCCCTCCTGTTATGAATACTTAATCAGAATTTTCCAAATGTTCCTTTGTACTGTGATCTCCTAACCAAAACTACAGTCTTGGCCAAAAATGTGTGCATATTTTGCAACAAATAAGATCATTATTATTAAGATGTAATACAAATACTCTTATTACTTTCAAAGTGAGAAATGCATGTTATATTAAACATGTACATATGTAATTTGTATAATGAGATAAGTACTATGGAGATCATGAACGATTTATTAGAACAGTAAACAATTTTATCAAACATCTGTAGAAAGAAGTATAGTTCAGCATTTCACCTATCACAAAAAAGCCTTACTAAAATATATATAGTGACAAAATATAAAATCAAATTATTATAAACAGCGCCTGTAACCTTATATCGGTTCATATCTAACATTTAGTACTTGGTTGGTCCACCTCATACTCTAATAACCTCCAAAAGGTGACTTGGCATTCTGTCGATGAAGCAATTGTTGTAATCCACCGTGATTTCAGCCCAACTTGTCACTAGAATGCATTGCAACTCAGTAGCTGTTTTAGGGTCGTGGTTAGCAATTTTGGGACTACAATCTGGAGACTTTGCTGCATATTGCAATTTTGTAACGTCTTCATGGTCGAGATAGTCCTGTACAATACGTGCACTGTGGGAAGTGGCATTGTCATCCTGGAACACAGAGTTACTGCCACATCTTGCCCCAGTATATGGCAGAAATATCGTCTCCATGTGATGCCTGTAGGAGATGTTATTGACGTTTCCCTGGAGGACATGAAGAGCAATTTTTCAACCATGATGAATAGCTGCCCAAATATGTACTGCACCAACTCCTGTGTGCTCCCTGTGGGAAGACAGTCTTCCCTCATCTGTTCTCCAGGCAAACGACGAGCATAAACCCTACCATCAGCTTTAACATGCCGTAAATAAGACTCATCTGAAAAATATGATATGTCACCAGTGTCCTAACTGTAAGTTGGCATGCTGTCTTGTCCAAGTTACACGGTGACGGTGGTGAATTCTGAGTAATATCGGTTTGATGGTAGCCCTTCTAGCAAAATAACCTTGTTTCATCAATCTCCTATTCACTGTTCTTATGAATACCCCGGAATGAATGTGTTCAAACCATTCCTATTGTAAGGTGTTGCAAGACTTCTTTCAACCTTGACGTGTTAACCTGATCAAAACACAGTCATCTCGGGCAGTAGTTTTTCGGCGTCTACCAGTAGACTTTCCTGTAACAATGTTTCCTGTAGTTCGATGACGTTTCAGGATTCTGGATACAATACACTAGGGGTACCCTACTGTTCTGGCAATATCTGTTTACTTCATACCATTTCCGGACAGTCGAACAATTTGACGCCCTATAACTTCTGGCACGTGACGAGGCATGACTCTACACCAAGTGCAGAAAAAATGTCTGAACAAAGCGTTGATCTGTTTCGAAAAAGATTATACCAAAAGTACACCATTTTATACAAAACAGTTGTGTATGTATGTATTGACGAACAAATGCTCAAAACCACTTATAGAGACCAGAATAACAACTTATACATGTTTGTCGGATCATACGCTACCTTCTCTGTTATTACTTAGGCATTTACTCAATAACTACTACATGCATCTAGACAATAACATCAATATAAAACAGTATGGAAACATTTTGGACAAGACTGTAATAATTGCTTCTTCCTGCTCTAAACTTCTGACCATAGCTACCACACACAAAACACATGTAAAGAAAACAAAGGAATACGACAAATTCTTTCTTAATAAAACAAACTTGACAAAATCGTGCTTTCTGTCTGATAATTTATTCTACTTTACTTCATTTTTAATATTGAATAATGGTCAAAATGTTAATGGACTATTAACTTTTTGCAAAGAATTATGCGAGTGTTGAGTAAAAAGTGTTCAACGTGTAAAGAAATCTTAAGGTAACAGATGTTGTTAACAAGCCATCATGTTTAATTAATCTGCCCAATTTAAGATATGGTAACAGAATTTTGTAACCCCTGTTTTGTGTTAATAAGCGAAAAATTTAACATTCAACTCTCTCCTAATTAATTTTTTGATAAACAGACTAAGCGTTCACTAGAATCTAATAATATTAAACAAATGGTAAGTTTCTTTGTTTGTTTTTAAGCGCAAAGCTACACAATGGTCTAGTTGTGATATGTCCAACACAGGTATCGAAATCGGTTTTTAGCGTTTATAAGTCTTCGGGTTTAGCGCTGAGTCACTGGGGAGTCACAAATAGGAAGACTTCAGAACTGTCTAGTTTCATAAACAAAGGTATTTAGTTTTCAGTTTACTGACTTCAAGCTTGGCTAAAACCCCATGCTATCTAAGCAAAGAGTATATCAACTTTGTATTTAAGATTCACTACAAAATATAAACCTTTAGAACTGATCCCTGTCAAAGGCTGTTCTCAAACTCGTTTTCTTATTGAGGTTTGTCGAGCAGCGAGTCAACCACGTGTTATGAAGACAATCACGTCAAAAAGGAATAACAGCCCATAAAATAGGATCAGAACTACTTTGTGCATGTAATAGTTTAAACATAAAATACTGTACGCATAGGCGGCGGAACGTATTCGAATTGGGCAGGAGGGGGTGGGGGGTAGGCACCGACGACTGTAATACCTTATTTTGTGTGTTAAAAGTCATTGAATTAAAAACTGAAGCAACACCTTTCCACGACAGATACACACGTTTCTCTTCCCTATTCAATAAGGCACATTTTGTCGGGTCAAAATTGGGGGCACGTAACCCCGTGCTTCCCAACACTCGGTTCCGGCTCCTATAAAAACACGTTTAAGAAAAGTAGATAAACTAAGATCTAAATGTTATTGAAGGAAAGAAGAAATATAGCCAGCATTTTACTAGAAAACCTTTGAGCTCGTAAAGAACATTCAAATATATGAGAGAGCGAAGGAACTAAAAGTGTTATTCTTATAGTCGCTAAGTTTACAACTCGTTTCAGCTTTTTTCTCGTTTACGTATAAGAAATACACATATTTACTAAAGCACCATTTTCAATGCTTTCGAAAATTGTAATTACAGTAACTTCTAAAGGAGCAATTGTGAAACAAAAAACATATTCAAGACCCCTTGTTAATGTTTGCATCCGTAATTCATTCAAGATAGCAGCTGCGATAGTTATTCGAATTATACACTAAGTTAATTTCTCACGTTGGTTTCGTTAGAATACTTCCGTATTTTCAGCATGAGGGACTACAGAAATACAACAAAGAAACTCATGCGACGTCATCCAATTTTCCTTTTAAGAACCTTTCGTCGGGCCAAGGGTCTACAACAACTGAAGAGTCAGAGTTTGCGGAAAAGGCTTTCTTCTGCCAAGGTTTACAACATTAAAGTAGGTCACGTGAGGTCACTCACCCTTAATCCGAAGAGTCATTATAAAGAAAAAAAGATGTTTCAGTACAAGAACAGTACTTCAATATTGTATTGTTTGTTTTAGTGTGCCTTTTCTTCACGTGCTATTTGCATACGTCTCTGACTGTGTGAAAGTTTATTTCAGTGTGTTTGAACAGATATTTTTCTCTTTATTTTGCTATAAATATATACGCACTTATCTTAAGAATTATCAGTTAATTTTATTTTAAATCAAGGTATACTAAATATACCAGGTAATTACCCTTCAGCAATTACAGCGCACTCTAGTAACAAATAAGCACCATCACCTCAATAAAATATTTATACAACCTTCTTTAACTTCATTTGTTGACGCAATTTCATATCACTTTGAAGTAGTATTTATATAGATATATGAACTTAGCACTTGAAATATTATATTTCTGTTCACGGTTTGATACCGTCTACTATTCTGTCTTATAATACCTTTCTTGAGAATGTGAAAGATGCATGTTCTATGCCCCCCAGTGGCATAGCGGTATGTCTGCGGACTTACAACGCTAGAAACCGGGTTTCGACACCCGTGGTGGGCAGAGCACAGATAGCCCATTGTGTAGCTTTGTGCATAACTACATGTTCTACTGAGGTGATAATTTTTTGGTTGGCGTTTATGATAATTGACATTTTGCACAGTGAATTGAAGTTGTATATTGTTTTCCGGTACAAAATGTCAATAAATATGCACTCGGAGATCAATTTAAAATCGGGCGATAATAAAGTAAAAAAAAAACACTATCTAAGGTGTAATGTCCATTTTTTTTCTATTATTGAAATCTTCCCTTGTATTACATTTGCTAAAATGTTAGTTAAGTAAACTTAGTAATATTTTGCCCCCCCCCCAGTGGCACAGCGGTATGTATGCGGATTTACAACGCTAGAAACCGGGTTTCGATACCCGTGGTGGGCAGAGCACAGATAGCCCATTTATGTAGCTTTGTGCTTAATACCAAACAAACAAACTACTATTTTTATAAACTTGGTACATGGGTTTCTCACATCTGGATTTTTTTAATTTAAAGTTTGAAAATGGAGATAATATATTTTCTGTTATAAGTTTTAAACATTTTATTTATAGGACTGAATTAACAGAGGTTTTCATTTAGTAATTAGAGGTGTTAGACTCGATATCTGAAGATTGCGGATTCGAATCCCTGTCACCAAGCATGCTCAACTTTTCAGCCGTGGGGGTTTTTTATGTGACAGTCAATTCCACTATTCGTTGGTAAAAGTGTAGCCCAAGAGCTGTCGGTGAGTGGTGTTGACTAGCTACCTTCCTTATAGTCTATCACTGCTAAATTAGAGACGGCTAGCGCAAATAGCCTCGGTGTAGCTTAGCGCGAAATTCAAACCAAACATTAAAAATTGTGATAACTGTTACTCAGCCCTGTTTGCTATTAGGGCAAACGACATCAAAGATATAAGTTACCTGAAAGGAAGCGAACAATGCTTTAAGTCAAAGCGTTAGTTTTCGTAGTCAAACATACACGGAAGACAGTGTTTAGCCTAGATAATACTATGCCGTGCAAGAAACAAGTAACTGATCGTATCGCAAGAATCATAGAACAAAAAGTGTCCGTATATAGGTATTTTAATGAAAAAACGTACTACTTTATTACAAGGGTATGTATTACCATATAATGGTATGTATTACCATATAATCTTTATTTTTTATTTCTGATAATTCTTAGTTTGTGTCAAATCAAATATAAATTAACAAATGGCGTAAATTAAGATGGCCTGAATTTATTGTTTTTATCTTTGTAAAAAAATAAACAATGACTATAGGCATTATCCAAATAAAAATGTGAACAAAAAGAGCGTCAGATGTTGAACCTTTATAAAAGAATCGTCATCTCTTGTACTACAACGTTCTCTTTACTTCCTACAGGCGCCATCTTCCGGAAAATCAAGGTCATCATCAAACAAGTAATCACCTAACCATATCCAGGTTATCTGTCAGAGAATGACCTAAGACAAAAGTTTTATTCAGATGTCGTACGCAACTGGAACTTAATACGATGCGGTTTGAGAATTGTAGAGGTGGTGGTAACTATTTTTTTGTTGTTTTATATTGGTCGAATTCATTTGCTGCTTTTTAAAATTTTGAATAAGCCTAAAAACAATTGAATCATATGGAATTTTTAGGTTTAAAACAATACGATTGAGTTTTATGTGCGAACGGCTTAAAAACTAATGTTGTATTGTTAGTAATGAAATAGGGTTCATCCGCTAAACTATCCTGCTAGTTGTTGCGTCAATTCGGCTTCCGATCTTTATTTGGTTAACCCAAGGGAGTTATTGATAGCTACACACACAATGGGCTACCAGTACTGTGCTCATCACGGGTATCGAAACACGATGTTTAGCGTTACAAGCCCACAGTCTTACCGTTGAGCCATTGGGAAGGGGACTGATAGAAAGCAGTAAAAAATTGAGTATTAAATTCACATGCCTGGAGGGTGTTATAAACCTCCGTGTAACAATCAGATTGGTGTACAATAATTTTCAAAAGATCCAGTCCAAAGGAAGAAGTAGCTCAGTGCTGTTAAGCATCAAAACACAGGAAAGAAGAATGCACAATGGATCTCTAAGCCTTACATTGTTGTGGGTGAGGCTTATTTCATACTTCATGCCTAAAGACAATAAAAAGCATTTGGTAAGTAACCTTTGATCATACAATGCACGCCTATAAACTACGAATTAACAGCCCCTTTACTGATCTTCACAACAAAACATTCAAGTATTTTAGACAATAATAAAAGAACTGATCCAGTTCTATTACTGTACATGTGGATGAGACAAAACTTGCGCATAATCATTAGATCAGTCAACAACTCGTACTTTGTGTGTGTGAAACTCGTGGATTTTGACGAATGATTTATTTACTTATCATTAATAGTTATAGCTTCCATCTTATCTCTTTATTCAGTTTACTTCGCAAACGTAATATACAATACATTGGCAGGGTTGAACCGTGTAATTAAGGCAAAAACAACATTTGATGATGATACTTCAGTATTGAATTTTTGCTTGTAAATTGTGTCTGCACAGTACAATTTCGTTTTTGTTTTTTCCTGCCTTTTTTTCGGATACTCAATAGCTAGTGGAAGAAAAGGACTTAAGGATGATGTTGCTCTATTTATCTTCCCCTTTAATAGGAAGCCTTCCCAGAGTAATCTCGCCAGAAATAAGAAGAAAGAGAGAGAGAATGATGCTCTTGCAACACTCATAATGAAACAAGAAGAGTACGATTTTTCACTGGGGCATATGAGAAGATAGAGATTGAAAATGAAGAACTGCCCCAAAGACAATTTTGTGTTGACACAACCATAGGCTATCCAAAATGGTACAACATTTTGAAAAAAAAAAAAAAACACTGCCTAGTTCAAAAATTCATAAGAGTAGTTTGTTTTTTTATCACGAACTTATACTGTGTAATAATGGGAAAAGAGCTTAAGAGGATGTAACTTGTAGTGACATTGCTTTTAAATCAACAAGTTAAATTTTGAAATATATGTATATATATATTATTGTGTAGAAGTTATGCGTACAATTAAAGAGGATTTAAATTGACAGACAATTATGAAATATTAACAATTGTTGTTCAAATGTTATTCCATTAAATTATAGACCAGTCATATATTTTAGTCTCTGACTTGACATGTTAGTCTTATTCTATAAAATGCAGGTAAACTTATATGTTTTTATTGGTGTAAGTGCTGGTAAACTATGTAAAATGTTATTGATTTCAAACTTGTTTAAAGCAGTTTTCTGGAATATTTGAAATGCTGTTTAAATGTGTGAAAACGAGAACTGGAATATTGAAGATATGAGAAAAGTAATTTATTATATATATATATATTTCAGTTTCATGATTTTCCAAGTAATCAGCTTACACTGTACATCTTCACTCTTATATTTTCTAATACGTTACAACAAACAATTTATCAGTTTCTAATACACTGCCAAAAAATTAATTGAGAAGAAAATTAAAACCATCACAGTTCAGAAGAAAATTAGTTGATGTAATATTTATCAAAAAAAGGTTTAAAATTTGGCACTAAGCTAGTTAAATTGCACTATTCTTCAAATTGGACTTGTACAACTTTCATGAAAACCGTGGTGTTCACTATCACTAAGCACGATGTAGGGATGGGCCGAAAAAAAAAGTCATTCCGTTGAATGTGCTACTTTATGATGCTTACAAATAGCTGCTAAAGTTGAGTTATAGCCTTATTTGAACAATTAATTGCCATTTCACAGCTTCTATAACAGTAATATTATTCTCTTTAGCATATATTATTTCCATGTTTTATAAATAACAGTTTCATTTCTGGTCACTAAATAGCAGCATAAACCGTTCTTATATAACGACCTTTTGTGACTTTTCATTGCACAAACATGATATCTGCCAAAACAACTTCAGTATAAATAAATAAATAATAATTTAAATTAATATTCTAGGTATCAAGGAAATCAAGTACTTATGAAACTGACGGATCTGTATAGATGTTATTGATGTCTTAGTTTAAAAACACCAGTTTCTTAATTATCAGGACAGTACATTAATTATATAGTCGTCTACTTTTCTTCAAATTTTCATTGGGGCCGAGCCTGGCAGTTGTGTGTGTATTCGTGGTATCATATTTCATGGCCTGGGATCTGTATGATATCCTATTTATTAATCAACATGATCCTAGCATGTGGTGAAGTCGATTGTATGCACATGCAGCGAGTTGGGGTGAAGATGGAAGGCGTGTATTCTGTTAATATCCCCTTAACATCGGTCCAGCGCTACGGGATATTTGTACCATCCTGGAGGAACCATTCTGGCTTTACTGACCCCAGTGTAATCTAAAATTATAGTAGAGAAACTAACAAAACTAATATGATATTAACAATACATATTATCATGGAATTATAAACACAAAACAAATGATCACTTATCAACCTACTTCAATGACACTGTTTACCAAAAGGAGGGTAAACAAGTAATACAAAAATTAAGTATGATGTAGGGATGGCAAAGCCAAAAAGAACATAAAAAAGGTCGGGATGGACACATAAAACTATACAAAAATCCCTACATAAGTAGCCAGTAAGTTTGTTTGTGTTGAATTTCGCGCTAAGCTACATGAGGGCTATCTGCTCTAGTTGTCTCTAATTTAGCAGTGAAAGACTAGAGGGAAAGCAGCTAGTCATCACCACCCACCGCCAACTCTTGGGCTACTCCTTTTAACCCACGAATAGTAGGATTGTCCGTCACATTATAACGACCCCACGGCTGAAATGGAAAGATTTGGCTACTTATGTAGTGGTTTTTTGTAGGGTCTTGTGTATTAATTCCTACCTTGTTTCTGTACTTTTGGCTTGTTTGTTTGTTTGTAATTAAGCACAAAGCTACACAATGAGCTCTCTATGCTCTGCTCACCACGGGTATCGAAACACGGATTCTAGCGTTGTAAGTCTGCAGACATATCGCTGTGCCACTGGGGGGCTTATTACTTGTGAAATAACGACGTTCTCTGCCAATAATATACAGCTCCTCCTGAACCTGGTCGTAGTATGAAGGAGTCTTCTTCGGGTATGTATCCATCCTTCTTCTCCAGGAAGGAAAATAGTTTTCCTGGAGGAAATATGTTAGCTCTCCCATTGTAAGGACATTTCACCTCGACAACAGCAGGTGGGGACGACCAGGATGAATAACTATACCACATGGCCTTACTTTATTCCAAACTTCTGGAACCAACATTTAATGTGTACACTTTAAATTTTATCAGTAAGATTTTAATAATTACAGCTTTTGTCAGTTACCTTATGGGAAATAAATCCTGATTATAAAATAACTTCACGTATACGTAAAACAACTATAAAACATATCTAAAATAATGCTGTTTTGATTTTTATGAACAACAAAGCTTTTGTATTTTAATTGTGCATTGTGACTACATTCAATGATCTAACGATCTAATGATCTCTGCCAAGTAGTAAATCACAACCAAGCTCTATAATTATAATATCGGAAAAGAAGAATCAAATGTAGTCTGATTTCTTAACAATACAAGAAGGGAATACTTCATTTCTTTTCCACACTAAGTAGTTTATGAAAATGTAATAAAATAGTGAACATATTTAAAATCAATAACTTTTATTTCATGTTTTTATATTTATGTAATCGCGAAATAACCTCTAATCTTTCACCTCTAAATTAAGGACGGCTAACGCAGATAGCACCCGTGTAGCTTTTCGCGAAATTCAAAACAATCAAACAAAACTAGTATTAATACGTTAAATCATTAAATTGTTTTCCATTTGATGTTAAAATGTTAAAGTTTCTCTTTCTTTTTTTAATTAAATTCAACGAACTATATATGAGTGCTCAGATTTTGATACACGAATCATCTAAAGACGTTTCAATTCTTAAGTTTCGCGAACGTAACATGAAAAGAAACTTCAAAAACCTTCAAGTTACGACCAATCACAGGAGTACAGAAAACAGAAAAATATCTAGCAAGTGGGATCTTCATTCAGTGTATGATTGGCAGCTCTGCATCATAACAATGTAATTTAATTCATTAGTTAGTCAAAATTTGCTAATTTGTTGTCGAGGGATTTAGGTTTAAAAGGATCACTGAGCTTTCTAGTAATTGGACAGACTCCACGCTCTGTAAACAGCAACAGGAAAGCCATTGAGGTTCCATAAGGAAAATCTTGCTTTAGAATAGAAACACAACAAAAACTTACGCACAAAATAAAACACAGTTTTTAGGTTATTGCCTTCTCTACCTCCAGGTATACATATTATTTTATTCGTTCTTAATTGGGTTGCCGGTTACGAAATGTTACAAACCAAATCTTGAAGTATTGTTATTACAAACTGCAAACAACCAAAAGAGTCAGTTTCCTTTTATACCACGTTGTACAAACATAAAAGGAAATTTAAAACCGCAACATCATCCTCCATGTTATGAGATAAGATTTGCATGGTGTGCTTCAAAAGGTTTTGAGCATGAAAGGTATTGTTTTACATAGGCTAGAATAAATATTAATTTGTGTAGTAAGCATCAGTTAGTAGTTGTTTTGAATATATTTGAAATATTGAAACATTTTTTTAGGAAGATCATTTTGCTAGCAGTATCTGGTGTTTCTTCGGATGAAAGATTATCCAAATTAAGAATGAAAAGCATAATACTTATAATAAATTACTATACAGCTGAGACGTATATAAAAAAATAGGTAAAAATAACTTTTCATTCATTTATTTCTCGTTGTTTGCACTATTATTTTGAAAACCAAGGTTTGTGTGTGTGTGTGTGATTTTTTTTTTCTGTACACCTACTTAGTCCAAATACTCAGGGGATTCTAGCTGAAAACAAAATATTCATTGCTGATCATCTGAAAACATTGAAACGGTTTAGACGAGAGAAAAAAAGTTTCTACTTTGATTACGTCTACCTATTATGCTGTTCTGTACATCAACTTCCGTGAAAAATTATACACGTTGCAGTTGCACAGTAGCAAATCCCAGTGTTTAACTCGATATTTTAACGGAAAAGAAACTCCCATTTGTGACCCACTTTTCAAAAGCAACAGAGTGGGAATATATATATATATATATAGCGCACACAGAAGTGTTAGGCAGCCCTATATCCTTGCATTGGATATATATTTCTATATTACCGTATGACGACAAGCTCCCGCGACCTTGTGTAGCATTAAAACGTTGCTGTAACTGTTTTGTTATTGGTTGCTATTGTATTTTTATTTCAATTAGAGGACCAGGACCATCTGTAGCCTCAATAGAAAGGAGGCAGAACGACGTTCCTACCCAATTTAACCCTTTGTAGATCCATTGACCTCCTTGTCTTCATAACATCCCTAATTCAGAGACTGACGAGCTCGTACTTGAGCTTAAAATTAGGAAGTTAGAAATAAATTTATCATATTCTTATGTATATGTAGAACAGATTAGAAATTATAGTTCTAAAGGCTAGTTAATGATATAGAGGAGAGGTATTCCTGGTTATGGGGTAGCCCCTCTCTTTTGTTTTTTGTATTTGTTAACAGTATACAACATATTCTCAAATAACGATTTCAAGTTTAACGTTTCATGATGAAATATTTAAAATTGGAGTTCATGATTTTTTCCAATTTCTTTTATAATTTTTTTAATATATCCTCTGAAATCTCTACTTTTTACACATCATTAGTGCTTGCGTGCTCCAAAACCGGTTAGATTTGACCATCTGATTTGGATTCCCTTCTTCTCTGGTAATTCTGGGTATGCTGCTGGTACTAAGTATCATTATTTATAAATATAAGTCCAAAATTAACACTTCATCTGACTGACTAACGTGCACCCGAGTTTAAAAGTACCATATGAAGTTATAAGTATCATAGCATTACGGTTAACATGTTACTGGGCCGAGCGTGGCCAAGTAGATGGCAGGACCGAACTGTGAATCCGAAGATTCTGGGTTCACTGTTTGTTGTGCAAAATTTTACTCCATTCTTTATAGCCATGGTGTACTATGAGAATGGCGGACAAAATAATCCATGTCTATAGTCAGAGAAGACTAGCTCAAAAATTGGCAAAAGTGTTCCCTCTAGGCTTCGCGGCCACACAACAACCAATCATTATTCCAGCCGCGCACTTCCTCATTAATGGTGAGGAGTCTCAACACGTTGACGACCTTAATTACCCTGGCAGTCGATAGGCCTAAAGCCCAAATAACCAACTGGTAGCATTGTAAAGCTGCCTAATGATCCAATAGTGTCGATGGTATACAAATACCCCCCCCCCAAAAAAACAACTGGTAGCGCACATCCGCACATTGCCTTGATACTAGTGCACATGAAAAAATTCATTCCCCACATGGATTGAAAAAATTAGAGGGAACACTGGCTGGCACTGGTGCTGTTGAGCAGCTACTTTCATTTTATCTTGTCTATCAGTTTATAATAATGTACAATAACTACTTCTGTAGCTCTGTAAGAACAGTCTGAAACAACAAACAAGTTTTGAAAAATATGTTGTTAGACCTGTAGTATTTTGCAATTCGTATAAGACAGGTTATTATATGTATATGTACGTTTCAAATGTAAATTTATATTTGGATAGAAATATTTTCTTTTTTTTTCCTTTAAAGTTTCAGCGTGAATCAAACGTAGGGCAATAAAGCAACGATATGAATAATACTGAATAATCACAGTTCTGACAGAGACGTTCGGTGATCTACTTCAGCTTCTCCAGAATTAACAAGATGATCTACTACAAGATTTACGATTTCCTGAATCAGTTAATTGATCTAAATAGTGCTTATAATATAAATATGAAATAGCTAGAATATAAAACGCTGGTAATATTGGACGAAAAATTAAAGGAATTCCAGAAAAGAAGTTTAATTGTTAGAGCAAAAGAGTTGCATAAAATAATGCTAAAATGTATGGGGACTTTATAGATGAGAAAATACTGGAAATATTTTAATAGTACTAAATTAAATACGTAAAAACTGACAGTTTTTGTGAAAAAAAATGTTAAATGAAATAACAAAACGAAGATCAACGTTTTTTACTTGCACAAACATTTATTTGTAAAGTTAAAGAATTAGAAATATGCAAGTTAAAAGAAATTTAAAACTCTACACTACTTATAAACCTAAGGTACGTGTATAATTAGCATACAAGTACAATGGCGTCATTTATAACAATAATTTCCAAAAATTGATTTCGGTGGCTTCCGGGCCTAAATCTCTATTTAAATTTATTTTGTTTTTAACAATTTCTACGGATTTTTTTATATTTAATTTATCTTTATCCGTTAACTGTTTAAGAATTTTTACATTATCCCAATCAATAATATGTGTAAAATTCGCCACATGTTCCACCAAAGCTGATTCACCAGTTTTTAATTTATCCAAAGCATTTTGATATTCTTTTACTCTAAACTTTAGGTTCCTACTTGTCTGTCCAATGTAACTTAGACCACAAGTACATGAAATTTTGTATATACCACATTTATCCCTCAATTCAATTTTGTCTTTCAAACCATTAATTATATGACTTAATTTTAATTGAGGAGTAAATGTTACTTGGCAATTCAAGTTTTGCCTAAACACATTACCTATTTTTATCGACCATGGTGAAACATGAGGCAAACACATTCTTTCTCTATTTTCCTTTTTTGTTATTTCCGATTTCGTACATCCAGAAAGTTGAAGTTTGTTATAATATTTACTATATATCATATCTATGATTTGAGGTTGATACCCTCTATCAATCGCTACTTATTCTAAATGCATTAATTCTAACATCAAATCCTCACCATATGACGAAAATAAAATAAATTTAAATAGAGATTTAGGCCCAGGAGCCACCGAAATCAGTACTTGGAAATTATTGTTGTAAATGGAGCCATTGTACTCGTATGCTAATTATACACGTACCTTAGGTTTATAAGCAGTGTTATCTGTACTTCTTGGTGGATTCTCCTGAAGATGGTGTAATTATTTACACCGAAACATGTAGAGTTTTAAGTTTTTTTAACTTTTATATTTTTAATTTTTTAACTTTACAAATAAATGTTTGTGCAGGTAAAAACGTTGATCTTCGTTCTATTATATTATTTAGTACTAAATTATATAAGAAAATTACATCAGTCATTTCCTATCTTTACTTCTAGTTGTGTTTGATATTATAAAGCAAATGTAAAAACACTATTAATCTTAGAATTATTTATAGGGTTATGATCTCCAACAACTTTTTAAACATATTTTTATAAACTGTTCATATACGAAACTGATTGTGGAGCCACGACGTTATTAGTTACAAGGTTCCTGAATAATTATACACGAATCACACTAAAATATGAAACAAAAACAGCATCAGTATTAAAATTAATCTTGTTAATTGGGGGTCAGTTTTACAGATAAGATGAGCGAGTTTACTCAATTATTTGAAATATATTTTTTTAAAAGTGCTGTAACAGGCAAAAGCATTAATTTACTTGTAATAAAATAACACAACATCATGTGTAAAAATTAGTTAAAACTATGTGAAATGGAACGATCTTTCAGAAGACTTGAGATTAGTAAATTTAGTTTCGATGCTTTCTTGCGACTTCTTCATTCTCACGTTGTCTTCTGGCAAAAACTAGTCAACTACGCCTACATGACCCTGGAATTTCAACAACCTTAATCACCTTCATCCCACTATCAAGTTTAAAACTGAATTGACAAAAGATAATTAACTTCCTTTTATGGATGTTTTGAAAGCCAGAAAATAAAAATGAAACAAGAACCTGTTTTCTCTATATACTGAAAACCGACAAATTGATTAAGTTATCTTTACTTCTTTTCATGCCACCATCAACAGCTCAAAACATCTATTAATTCTTTATTTCCTATAGAATTTACCATCCGTCAATTGAACATGACATAAAAAAATATATTTTTCATTTTCGAGTAACTCCATTTTCCATAACGTTTGATTACAAAGTACCACCTTAGAGCAAGAATAACTTTGTTCTATGCAGACAAAGAACGACCACTCAATAAATAACATTATGAAACCACTTTATACTGGCTATAATACTAACGTTCAGCCCATAGAGAACATGTTAAGGAATGAGAACTTTTAGATCACATAGAAGTGTTCAAACACCATTTAAAATAACCTAATTTCAAGCGGAACAACGCATGAAGGTAAAATAAAAACAAACAAGGAGCTTATATTACACCATGCCAACCTTGTGAGAAAAGTTATGTAGGTGAAACCGGAAGAACTGTTGACGCAAAAGTTTCTGAATATACAAAGAAAAAACACATTAAACATATTTTTCTTCGTATGAAAGATTCTGGACATTAAATCGACTGGAACTCAACAAGAGTTTTATACAAAACTGATAACAGCATGGAAAGAAAAATCGTCGAAAACTGTTTAGTTTCAACACTTCCCAAGGTCACTTTAAACTTAACAACTTCCTGACTACCTGTGTTCTTAAGAGAATTCGAAGTTCCAGAGTTAAGTAGGTGTTGTTGACCATTTTTCCTACGAGAAGATAACTTTCCATATACTGTTTTGTTTTTTTAATTAATAAATCTACCGATAATGAACGAAAAAAGAAAGCCAGTAATTTATAGGTTCATATATGTAGACAGTATCCTAAACTGTATGATTGTCTCTGTCCATTTAACAAAAGCTGCTAGTAGTTGTTTTTGGGGTAAGTAGGTTAATTTAAAAATGTGTTAAAAACAACGAACAAACTCCGTCTTTCCTGTATGTTTCAATGGCGTACAGCTCGAAAATCTATCAAATTTACCAATAGATCAAACTCCCCTTGGCATGTTTACCACCGGTATTTTTACCGATAACTGTTCACTAATACATCATCAAATAAAAAAAAATTGTTCAGCTAAACACACTTGATTGTATAGGTAAAATAAAGGTTAAAACAAATTAGTTTATCTGATGTATATATTAGCAATGTTCAAACATTGTCCATAAAGATGTCGTACAAGTATTCGATTATCTTCGATTCTGGAAGGACAGGGGTGATTACAACGAAGGTAGTTTAGGTCAATAATGATACGCACAAATTTATCACAACGCTTTTGTGATTAAACCTTACATCCCCATCTTCTTCAGGTCGACCGCTTTTTTCGTTGGTTTCCGTGATTTTGTAGATGCATGTGTATATAAAAAAAAACCATCATCAATAAATATTGTTTGAAGATGTGCCAGTAAAATCAGTTGAGTTGGTTGTTATAATGAGTCTATATATATATGCAGCTCTAGTTCATATCTAGTAGGTTAGTAATTTACCTTTCCATAACTGTTTTATTTCTCTGCGTAATCTTCAACTAAAAATTTATTACAATTAAAACGTGCGAGTTACTTTAACCCTGACGGTATTTACTTACTTTTTTTTTTGTTAAATATTTTTTTAAAGGCACTCTTGTTTTCAATTTGCTACGGTAAGCTGAAACGGTTCGTAGTATACGTACGTGTGCCAGAACGTTCAAGGTTTTCTAGAAGTTGCTGGAATAAAATGTCTTGTTTGTCATGCTTCACTACTTACTTCAGTTTAGACATAAAAACAATGAATATTCAATATTTTTATAGATATTCAAAAGGATGTCGTTTCTGTGGCACTAATTTATATTTCGTTTCAAAAATGGAGAGATCTTTAATCGTATCAACCCCCCAAATGTTTTCAAAGAAAGGGTACATGTATTTTTTCTTTAACCTTATTAACGAAAAGATTAATTATGACTTTTTATCAATCCTCAGCTACTAACCTAAAGTGATTTTATTTTGTTAATAATTAGTTTCCTATTTTATGATGGTATTGAAATATGTGCGTTTTTATACGTAGTTTAATGTGTTTTTGAAGCAAACATATCAAAACTCTTATCACATGAGAAATAGTCACAACTGTGGTATGAATATGGTTACTTGTATGGAGTGTAATATCTGAGGTGAGCTCGTGGTGAAAGTTTGAGTGTACGTGTTCATAAAATGTTATATTGGAATTTATTACTGCGAATTTATGAAATCAGAGACCAATTTTATTACTGCAACTCCAGGATATCAGAAACCAATCTCATTGTTGCGACTCCAGGAAATTAGACACTAATTTCATTACCTGTCCCCCCCCCCCCAGTAGCACAGCGGTATGTCTGCGGACTTACAAGGCTAGAAACCAGGTTTCGATACCCGTGGTGAGCAGAGCACAGATAGCCCATTGTGTAGCTTTGTGCATAAATTCAAAACAAACAAACATTACTGTGAGTTTAGTAAATCAGAAACCAATCTCATTCATTACTGCAACTTTTGGAAATCAGAGGCCAATCTTATTACCGCGAATTTATGAAATCAGAGACCAATCTTATTACTGCAACTTAAGGAAATCAGAAAAAAAAATATTTCTAATGGGACACTGATGGTAAATCGGAGTTCACTAAAGCTGACTTTTGGTATTAGACGACTCGAAACGCGGATCGCCCAAAATACTTGAGAAATGATAAACTGGCAATCCTCTTCTAATTGTAACCAGTTTTAGAATCTGTATCAACAGTGATAATAATTATATGGACACATTAGAGAGCTTATGATGTTAAATAGGAAAAAAATGACGAAAACAAACCCCAAAATAATGATGAATTAAAGCAACAGATCATAAATACTTACCATTGAACCAGAGTTGAAAACTGTGTAATAGCATGTCAGACACTCCTTCGTAGATGTCATGAGTGTTTGAATGCTGATGGAGCCCAGTTTGAGCATCTCAAATGTTGCAGTAGTGAATGTACAGTTAATTTGTTGAATGAAATATTAATAACGATGTCTCGCTGGCTTGTAGGTTCATTTACTATTGTCATATGAGCATTTTTTTTTTGCCACTCTGTGTACACACACACACAAATATATATATGTATAGGTCATATTTTGTGTCCCTTCCAAGTGGCTCAATGGTGAGTCTGAAGGCTTATAACACTGTAAAACGGTTTTCGATACACGTGGTGAGCAAAGCACAGATAATCCAGTGTGTAGTTTTGTGCTTTACAGCAAACAAACACTCTTTTTTTCCAAACATGTTTTAAATTGAATCTAATTTTTGCCACTTTCTAAAAACAGTTAATAAAAAATAAGAAAATAAGAAATTGTTCTTAACTAAAAAAGTGTTAAGTGAGCTGTTAATAACTAAGGTTCTAAAATTTTGCTGAATATAAGCATAAAATGATGATGAGTTCTCCTACTAACAAAAGAGTGGCATGTTTTTTTTTCTTTATAATTTACTCAAAGACACTATTTTGGCGCCCCTTTGACAGGAAAGACAAAACATGTTAATCTAACGTAAAGATTAAGTTGAAAAAATTATGTTTTACGAAAACAAGTAGAAGTAAAATACGCATAACCAACTTGTGAAAAACCCGAAGTAAAGATGTTGCAAGTGAAAAACATTTACACTCGTTAACGGAGAGAGTAACTCTCTGATGTACCTGAATTTTACACGTTTGAATGCGTAATACAGTAATTATGAGTCTTACTCAAGTTGCTAATTTTTTTTACAAGAATGGAAATCTCATTTCGTGTTACTCGCACGTGCGTGACTAATTTCCACATGTATGTTATGTAATAGAAGAGAAAACGAAAAGAAAATTCTCGTTAACAATAATTATTAAAATGCGTAACAAAATCAAAGCTGTACCATTATCAGTAAATATGTACATGGTACAACGTTTGAGAAAAATGCTTATGGAAATAGAACCCAAAAGGTGTTGGAGATATTCGGTATATCATCCTTAAAACCGATAGATAAACAATACAGGATTCAACAGAAAATCGAGAAAGAGGGCAAGGGGTTTAAGTGCTCAGACCCACAACGCCCGCAACGCCCTGAATACTACTACCATTCACTGTCTTTGGCCAGACGTATGTACTCTAAAAATTGTTGGGTAAAAAAGAAAAATCTTTACGAAAATAGGTAATAGTTACCCGAGATGTTGGGTTAAAATTATTGAATGCTGTTTATGTATTATTTGGCTTTATTTACTTTGTCTCTACCCCCCCCCCCGGCGGCTCAGCGGTAACTCTGTAGATTTATAACAATAAAAATTGGGATCCTACCCGCGGTGTGTACAGATCTCAAATAGTCTTTTGTGTAGTTACGTGCTTAACAAAAAATAAAATATTTGGTTTAATTAAAATTGTATTCAAATTAAAGAGAATGTGTTTTTTCTTTCAATAATTCCTATTTTGAAAAGTAATTGCTACGTAATATATCATTTGATAGGTCATAATAATTGTTAACTTCGTTTACAATAATACTAAGGTTGAGAAGTCTAAAAACGTGCAGATATTACAATTTAATATCTAATTTTGGCCTGTTAGATGGTATCATAGGTCACCTACCATACCCACAGCTGACCGTGGACAGTAAGTGGTAGTAGGGTTCAGGACTTTGTTGATTTGATCACAGGTTGCCTAGCTTATCCAGAGGCGATTGTGGACTACAGCTGATGGATAGAATATTCCAAATACTTTCTGGATGCTATCACAACGGGTGTTTTCCTCCATATTTTCTACCATATGCACGTGTATTGCTAATACCACAACTCTGACCATGTTTCATTTTGTAATAAGTATCATTAGCGCTAATTTATTTTAATTTTTTTATCAAACTGGTCTGTTACACAATATAGTGACATGATTTTTATGTGGTGATTAATTATTATCGCCCACTTACACTTCATGCAGTTAAGTTTTGCCATTACCACCTAGTATTACAGTGGTAAGGATAAGGGCTTATAACGTTAAAATTCGGAGTTAAATCCCAGTGGTAGTTACAGCGCAGATAACTCACTGTATAGCTTTGCACTGAAACCCAAAATAAAAGTGTTTTTATTGTTTACAACATGTTTATATAAACAGCAAGATTTTAAAACAGCGATGTTGCTAGAAAGAGGTTACGTAGAATGAAGAATAAACCTTGTAATTATTTCTACGAGGTCGTATTCAATTAGCATGACGATGATATATGTGCTTGGAACATGAACTATGCAGTAATGGTATTTCATTGATATTGAATATGAGATACTGATAGAAGCTTAATAGTCATACCGAAGAAAAAAAATAGTGTGTCCGATGTTTTTATATGTTTTATTGAATTTTGTGGAATTGCAATATTTCATAAGTGAAAAGTTTGTTAAAGGTTTTCTTAAGATTTATTTCTCTGTAGAGGTTGTAGTTTGAATGGTCTGGTGTGTGGACTGTGGTTCTATCTCTTCAGGTCACAACTGGTGTGTGGACTGTAGTTCTATCTCTTCAGGACACAACTGGTGTGTGAACTGTAGTTTTATCTCTTCAGGTCACAACTGATGTGTAGACTGTGGTTCTATCTCTTCAGGTCACAACTGGTGTGTGAACTGTGGTTCTATCTCTTCAGGTCACAACTGGTGTGTGGACTGTAGTTCTATCTCTTCAGGACACAACTGGTGTGTGGACTGTGGTTCTATCTCTTCAGGACACAACTGGTGTGTGGACTGTAGTTCTATCTCTTCAGGACTCAACTGGTAGTGTTGGACTGTAGTTCTATCTCTTCAGGACACAACTGGTGTAGTAGGACCGTGGTCTTATACTCTTCTAGGTACACT
>NW_013665657.1:1264439-1271106 GCF_000517525.1 Limulus polyphemus | reverse complement strand
GCTGTAGTTCTATCTCTTCAGGACACAACTGGTGTGTGAACTGTGGTTCTATCTCTTCAGGACACAACTGGTGTGTGGACTGTAGTTCTATCTCTTCAGGACACAACTGGTGTGTGGACTGTAGTTCTATCTCTTCAGGACACAACTGGTGTGTGGACCGTGGTTCTATCTCTTCAGGTCACAACTGATGTGTGGACTGTAGTTCTATCTCTTCAGGACACAACTGGTGTGTGGACTGTGGTTCTATCTCTTCAGGACACAACTGGTGTGTGGACTGTGGTTCTATCTCTTCAGGACACAAATGACAACTGGGCAGCGTTACTTTAACGTTCCTTCAAGTTATATCACAGTAAGTCGAAGTATAATACTTTTTCTAAAAGGAATATCACAGTGAACTGATTTTAGAAAACCACACTAACAGTCTTACCCTTTTCTTGCTCCATTGGACCCAGGCTTTGTTTGGTAGCAAACAGGCAATGGTTAAAGACTCAATGCAGGGAGTGTGGCAGTGTACTTATTGGTCAGGTGTATTGGTCAGAGAGTCTGCTGGATCATGACTTTCACTAGTACTTTCACTAGTATTTAGTCAGGCACTCTAAGTCTATATACGTATGCGTGTAGAAATGGCACTTGATCAAAATGATGGCTTTTAAACCCTGAATCTAAAATCTTATCACATATTTGATTTTGGTTCTAGCTGTTAAACTACAATGTTTCAACTTATCTACTAGCTAAACTCTTGAACTATTACAAACTGAGTTGACCAATTGTTTTCCATCGTAACGTTAGCTATACAAGACCAAATTATTGATCCTTCTGGCTATCTTGTTTCGTTTCCAAACGATTGCCAGAAGTTTTAGGTCATTTTTGATTGCCTTAATTTATAGAGGACAATAACCTGTTTAGCTCTGAAGAGGAGAATCCCGATTTTCGAAATACTTTGGTGGCGATCCTGGGTCTGACCACGGATGAAAAACAACCAAAAAAATTAGAACCTACAGCTAGTGACGACCTCGAACATTTGAGTTTTCTTGGAGGCCGCTCACAGTTTTTATTATTATTATAACTATTATATTACTAATTAATCTAAATCTACTAAGCTGGCTGAGCTAAATATAGCTTTCATCATGAGTGTGGCAGTTCATACTTGGACATCGGCTAAAACAAGTGGCTTTTACCAAGCTGCGGATACACAATATTGACTAGTATATTTGATATATCAACTTTACTTTTTATTAATTCTAATTTGATTTTATGTTTATTATTTCATTATAATTGTTCATCTGCATTATTACTTTAGTATATGAACTTAGGATAACCTAAGCATCCTAGACTGGCTGAATCTCCTGAGAGTTATTGGGTTTATGGCCCAAAATACCGTTCACAGCGAGGGTACCCAACTAATGATTCAATGCATTCTATTCATTATAAGTAATGTAGCTTGAACATTATATTTAATTAGCTATGTTCAGTACCATGTATATATATGTTTGATTGTAATCTAGGTAGGTAATTTGCTTTGACCAGAAGTTAATATTAATTGACTCTCAACATTGTGCTTAAGCTGAGTTTCCAGGCTACTCAACACCTATGTTACATTCTACAACGTCTCCAGCAGAACCAGTTTAAATAAAACCAAAAAGAGAAGGAACTTCAGTTGTTTCAAGACCTGCCCTATTATATGATGCTACGAAACAAGTTGAACTAGAATGGCATCTGCTGTCACCTCTTGTTGAATCCAAAACTCAAAACAAAAGACCTTTCTGGGACTTGAACATTCCCAAAGAGAATCTTAAAATAAGCTCTAAAAACCCAAATGGCAAACCATCGTCATTAATGTGAACCTGCTTCAGCATTGGCATCTACACGTTCATAGAAGCCATCATCACTACGACAGCACTATGAAATCTCATACTACTAACCCATTGACGGTTCTGGTATTATATATGTTACAGCAGACCAATAGGCTGAAGCACCACTGTCAGGACCAGGTGGTAAGGTGGATGGAGGCCTGAGCCATGTACCAACACGAAGAAGACCATCAGAGGAGCCAAGGAGACTTCAAAGACTTCAGAACAGCTTCACTAGGTTCAGGAAGTAATAGCCCAGATGAAAAAGGACCTGATGAAAGCAAAGAATAATATGTGAAAATCACCTACCGCTAATAAAAGATCAATAATCACTTTGGAGAGCTTGCCATCTGGAACGTCAACTGGGATCCGAATGATTTTACCTTATTACTCAAATAAGGTCATCTTTGTTCAAGCAATATGGTTTACAGTGTTATTTTTGTAGATCTAAGTTTTTTACATGTATTACCAGCTTCTAATTATTTATACGTGTTAACTGAACATTGTAATGTTGTAGATCTAAGTTTTTTACATGTATTACCAGCTTCTAATTATTTATACGTGTTAACTGAACATTGTAATATTGTAAAGCTAAGTTTGTCTTGCTTGGATTCACCAAATTAGTTTACGTCTGTAAAACAAGAAATGTTTTTAATATTAAAATTTCTTCGGTGAAATTAAGTACGTTTAACATATTGAGCCATGATTTAACACTAGAAGATGATTTACATGTATCATCTATAGTAGATATTTTGGTAAAACTAAATGTGTCTTATATTCACAAGCCTTGTTATTATGTAAAATTAAAATGTTTTTCATTTCTCAATACCTAATTTACCTTATTATTATTTATTTATTTTGTAAATGTAGAGTGCTTTACGCACATTAAGTGCAGGCGAATGTCCTTCTGTAAAACTGAGACATCTAACGCATTAATTTTCATTCCTGTCCTACCTTGTGAACTTATTTCAGTCCCAGTGTTTTGTTTGTTTGTTTTTGAATTTCGTGCAAAGCTACACGAGGGCTATCTGCGCTAGCCGTCCCTAATTTAGCAGTGTAAAACCAGAGGGAAGGCAGCTAGTCATCATCACCCACCGCCAACTATTGGGATACTCTTTTACCAACGATTGACCGTCACATTATAACGCCCCCACGGCTGAAAGGGCGAGCATGTTTGGTGTGACAGGGATTCGAACCCTCGACCTTCAGATTGCGAGTCGAGTGCCTTAACCACTTGGCCATGCCGGGCCTACTCTTTTTTTTATATACTAACCATGCGTTTAAGGGATATTTATATAAAACTAAATGGTCGGGCATGGCCAGGTGGTTTGGCCACTCGACTCGCAATCTGAGGGTCGCGGGTTCGAAACATGCTCACCCTACTCTCGGATACTCCTACCATACGAAACTACTATTTAAAACTAATATGTTTCACATCTTTGTCGAAAGTATTTTGTAAACATGAAAATATAACCTTTTTCACAATCTAGTCTTATTAAAAGCCCTTTATTATGCTTTGCAAGACCGGTAATAATGTTTTACCTTTGTCAGTGAATATAATTAGAATCCAGTCTCTGGTGAAACAAGAACAAAGACATTTTCCACGTAAAGTCAAGTGTATTGTCAAACAAAGGGGTCTGTATTGTGGTTCAACAGCTAGTCGACAATATAAAGTTCTTTGTTGATAATAATTATTAGAAGGTTGTTTAGATGCCGTGTTTTGAGAATACAGTTACAATAATAAATGTCTAAGGGGTTTTATTTTGTCGTATCTTTGTATATTATGATTAAATACCTGTGATCCAGATTGCTTTTTGTGTTATCTGTACATTTTTGTACTGCATATTCTTATGTATATAGACCTGACATGGCCAGGTGGTTCGGGCGCTCGACTCGCAACCTACGGATCGTGGGTTCGAGCCCGCATCACCAAACATGTGAGGTAAATCCTACTATATATTCATTGTTCAAATAGTAGCTCAAAAGTTTGCGGTGAGTGGTGTTGACTAGCTGCCTTCCCTCTAGCCTATTACTACTAAATAGGGACGGCTAGCGCAGATAGCCATCGAGTAGCTTTGCGCGAAATTCAAAAGCAAACCAATCTTACGTACATGTTTAAAGAGTGTTTGAGTGTATTCTGCAAACTTGGTTTAATCTTTATTAAAGGATTATTTATGATGTACTTTATATTATAATATTTGTATCTCCATTTACTATTGTATCTTTATTATGGGGTAGTTTTGTATTATGAATTGAAATCGTTACTTTTATCTATGTAAAGGATTTCACAGTGGTTAAAATTGTTTGAATACGTATTCTCAAATGATCATTAGTATCTTTGTTAAAATTTTGTATTGTCTGTCCCATCTGCGTTATTGTTTTATAAGGGTAAGTACATCTTACACCAACTTCATGACCAACACGCGGTTTTAGTTTTTTGTTTGTTTGTTTTTGTTGTTTTAATTGGTTTTGAAGTGTGAAGTTAAAAACGGCCTTAAGGCAAAGAAAAGGAGGAATATAGTGGTCAAGAGTGCTAGAAGTTTCTTTTCTTTTCTAGTTAAATAGGTAAATAATTCGCGTTCACCGAGAATTCTCACAATTCTTCACATATATGCGTATTTTCAGTGTACACAGTTTAGACAATAAGGAGTTGGTTCTGAAACCAGGATAAGCTGCTTTTGCTCAAGTTACCTATTGTACTGGGCCATTCTCTCCCATAAAGAACTTAGACAACTTTCAGTTTTTAAAGTAACTGAAACTATGACTTTGAGCATCATTATCTGAAATAACGCTATCATAACTAAAAATCTGACAATATCTAGTGTTAGATGAGATATGTAGGTGGAAAGCTCAGATAGGACTTATTACAAATTTTATGATTTTTTAATATTAATTGTGTCGTGTAACACCGACATTATCTCCACGTACCACAGTTTGAAAAACCCTGGTCTACAGCACCTGCTATTTACCTTTGTGTTCGTGGATTCTCACCTATTAGATGACGCCTCACTTTTCATACCACAGCTGGAGTATGGCTTGTTGCAGATCTCATTCTGGATGGACCTAATGAACCAAGTTTGTCTATGTTTCTTTGTTTTCTAATGCCATTTAGAACAAGAGATAGTCTTGTCTTTGAAATTCTAAATCCCTGATCTGAACCACATCTTTATGATCTGAGTGTATGAATATTTTGCATTGGAAAGGGTTGTCGCATATCCTTCCCAATAGTCATCAGTTTTCGATGGCATCACACTACCACTACTTACGCAATGCCAAGCAACGTCAAAATGTAGTTCTGGTGTATGAAGCTTCACCGCAACTTTATACTGATCGTGGTTGTCACTTGTCTTGCTGATTTAAATAGTCAAAATCATTTTAATATAATGTTATCAACCCTGTATTACTTAGTGAGTGGACACTCAACGGATGATGGAAATAGTCGGTATTTGGTTGAGAACTACGTAATTTTTATAGGTACTTATAACAGTAGGATTAATTGCAAATATGTACCACATTGAATTTTGGATTTTCAATAATCAACCAATATTTCATAAATAACACGCTCTATTTTGACTTTAAAATATAAAACATTGTTTATATCATGTATTTGCTATACTTTCTCCATTTCAGAGTAAAAATACTAATTTTCCCTTGATTTTTCCAACCAAGAAATCTATTGTACAGTGATGTACTTTGGCGAAGAATAAGGAAAGCAGGAAAACTTCTGTTTCTTCAACTTTTATCAGTTTATCACATGGTATCCAAAAATGCAACAAAATTTCCTATTTCCCCCCTTTTCATAACAAAATTAAAGAAAACCCATGCAGAATATATTAAACTTTCGAAAAAAAATTAAAGCCCTTAATGTTATCTAGATAAGCCTAGGTTTACAAAAATATAAGTCATGCAACTCTTAAGTTTACTTACAATAAAACATTAGGGTGTCATGCAGAAAAAGGGATTGGTTTCTTGAGACATAAAAAATAATCAAAGATAACTGATTTTTTTCCTATTTTGGTCATAATACATTATTAAGTATAGTTACTTTAGTCGTAATATATTATCAAGTATTGTTACTTTGGTCGTAATACATTCTCAAGTATTGTTACTTTGGTCGTAATACATTATTAAGTATAGTTACTTTAGTCGTAATATATAATCAAGTATTGTTACTTTGGTCGTAATACATTCTCAAGTATTGTTACTTTAATCGTAATACATTATTAAGTATAGTTACTTTGATGGTAATACATTATTAAATATAGTTACTTTGGTCGTAATACATTATCAAGTATTGTTACTTTGGTCGTAATATATTATCAAGTATCGTTACTTTGGTCGTAATACATTCTCAAGTATTGTTACTTTGGTCGTAATACCTTATTAAGTATAGTTACTTTGATCGTAATACATTCTCAAGTATTGTTACTTTGGTCGTAATACATTCTCAAATATTGTTACTTTGGTCGTAATAAATTATCAAGTGTTGTTACTTTGGTCGTAATAAATTATCAAGTGTTGTTACTTTGGTCGTAATACATTATTAAGTATAGTTACTTTGATCGTAATACATTATTAAGTATAGTTACTTTAGTCGTAATATATTATCAAGTATTGTTACTTTGGTCGTAATACATTATCAAGTATTATTACTTTGGTCGTAATACATTATTAAGTATAGTTACTTTGGTCGTAATACATTCTCAAGTATTGTTACTTTGGTTGTAATATATTATTAAGTATAGTTACTTTGATCGTAATACATTATTAAGTATAGTTACTTTGATCGTAATACATTATTAAGTATAGTTACTTTG
>NW_013665657.1:1259502-1264083 GCF_000517525.1 Limulus polyphemus | reverse complement strand
ACTTTGATCGTAATATATTATTTATTAAGTATAGTTACTTTGATCATAATATATTATTTATTAAGTATAGTTACTTTGATCGTAATATATTATTTATTAAGTATAGTTACTTTGATCATAATATATTATTTATTAAGTATAGTTACTTTGATCGTAATATATTATTTATTAAGTATTGTTGCTTTATTCTTTAAATATTTTTACTGCATAGTCTTTAAGCAGTATGAAATAATCATATTGTTACGACAGCGGAGGTCACGTGACTCTAGTAACACGTCATGCACTTCTAGAACGTTCATGAAACCTCGAGAGGTTACTAGATATGCGGTATTCTTGTATATAAGCCGCCAAGAACTAACGGCAACAATGTGTAATTGAACTGCGGACAGAGAAAGAGATGTATTGTTGAGTCGAGCACGTGTGACGTTCGTTATGAATTATAATGTTTGTTATAGCGTGACTGTGGAAATTAAGCGTATTGCAAAGTTGTATTTAGAAAGAATAAACCCGTTTTATTTAAGAAAGGACTTGTATCGCTAAAGTTTCTTTGGAAAGAAATTATACGAAAATTAACTAACGAACAGAGACGTAACAATATCTTTAGTATAACTGCTTCTCGGCTTCTTCTAAAAGTGTAACAGATATTAATAGAAAGAAGTCATAATTTCACGACTGAGTTGCTGAGGCAGAATAATCTTCACAGTAATGTTGAGTTCAGCTGTTTCTAGGATACGGGAAAATCACGCTTGAAAAGGAAGACAACTGCATGCGATCTTTTTTGTTATAAATGAAAATCGCATTAGTAACAATAACGACTGAATACAGTCGTTGATAGCCTACACTGGCATATTTGAATTTTAGTGCGTTTTCGATTCTATATCAATAGTTACAAGAATAGGCTTGAGAGGAGGTTATGTTGCTAAATAGGAAAACAGGTCAAACAAAATACTACAGTATCATAGTATTTTAAGGTAATATTTTCTCTGTCTTGATTAATATTAACTTTCGATCAGAGCAAGCTACCTACTTAAATCTAAGTAATATATCAGGCCGGTTATGAGTTCAGCTAATCAAATAGACTTGTCTTACTTTCTCACTTATAAAAATTAAAATGTATTGTTTCTTCAGTCGGGTACCCTCACTGTTAACGATATTTTCGGCGGTAAACCCAATTATGTCTCACGAGGTTCAACTAATTTAAATCCTTGTACTAAACTAGCAATGTAAAAATGATCTCTAGTGAAATATGTATGTCACTTCGTTCATCAGACACATTTTTCATGTCAACACATACGTCATACAATTAAGTGGTATTTATTTGCTAGTTGTGTGTAGTGAAATATGTATGTCACTTTGTTCATCATGTCATACAATTAAGCGGTATTTATTTGCTAGTTGTGTGTAGTGAAATATGTATGTCACTTCGTTCATCAG
This sequence comes from Limulus polyphemus, assembly GCF_000517525.1. Taxonomy (NCBI): domain Eukaryota; kingdom Metazoa; phylum Arthropoda; class Merostomata; order Xiphosura; family Limulidae; genus Limulus; species Limulus polyphemus. Next base: position 1,262,649 of record NW_013665657.1, on the reverse strand, counting down.
ACACATTTTTCATGTCAACATATATATCATACAATTAAGTGGTGTTTATTTGCTAGTTGTGTATAGTGAAATATGTATGTCACTTCGTTCATCAGACACATTTTTCATGTCAACACGTACGTCATACAATTAAGTGGTATCTATTTGCTAGTTGTGTGTAGTGAAATATGTATGTCACTTCGTTCATCAGACACATTTTTCAATGTCAACACGTACGTCATACAATTAAGTGGTATTTATTTGCTAGTTGTGTGTAGTGAAATATGTATGTCACTTTGTTCATCATGTCATACAATTAAGCGGTATTTCTTTGCTAGTTGTGTGTAGTGAAATATGTATGTCACTTCGTTCATCACACATATTTTTCTTGTCAACACGTACGTCATACAACTAAGTGGTATTTATTTGCTAGTTGTGTGTAGTGAAATATGTATGTCACTTCGTTCATCAGACACATTTTTCATGTCAACACGTACGTCATACAATTAAGTGATATTTATATCCTAGTTGTCTATATACGAAATGTGGTAGCTACTTTGTTTATAAGGTACATTTTTCATGATAATGTATACATAGTACGGTTACGTGGTGTTTACTTGCTATCTGCTTATAGAAAAACATGTTTGTCACTTTGTTGGTAGATACATCTGTCTAGTCACCCGGTAGGACAGCGGTAAGTCTACGGATTTACAACACTAAAATTAGGGGTTCGATTGCCCTCGGTGGACATAGCAGATAGCCCGATATGGCTTTGCTATAAACATATGTACACACACATACATCTGTCCATGTCAACCACACGTGAAAAACAAAACGTAATTACAGAATGCCACGAGCATCATGTCACCAATGTTAATATTTTATAGCGATGGCAGTATGAAACAATAATTAGAAAGTAACCCTTTGTTAGTGTTTTTTTTTCATGCCATCATGTATCTCTACAGTCGTTCAATTCTATAGAAAATTTTATTTCTTGTTTTCCAAAATTGTGTGTGGGATCGAAATGTGTAGAAAACATTTAAATTTTGATAAACGAAGGAATATCCAGTTAGAAATAGTCAAATAACCATTGACTCTTTGCTTGATGTGTCCTCCGGAGAGATCGAACTCCGGATTTGATCATTATAACTTTTTCTTGCTTACCACTGAGCCATATTTGGAGATAAGGTGGGGCGAGTAACATCATTTATTTAGTTTTATTAATCATTTATGGGTTATCAAATACGACGTTGGCTGAAGAAAATAATCTGTGTACTTGTAACACAGATAACAATGATTTTGTAGTGTTCATAAATGCTGTTGTTCGCATCGTGTAACACGTCATTAAGAAGATTTGCTTTGAACGTGACTGGTTTTTACAATAGGACGGTCTTCGTTTTTATTCCCCAGAAACGCTTCAGCCCTTATGTCTGTAGCATACCTTCAACTTTTTGCTCTAATTGACCACCTGAAAAGTAGGTTATTTCAGGTTGTAATTAGATACACCGTTTCGGAGGGAATCTTCAAGTTTCAACTAGAGCCGGTTGTGATACACAAGAGGGTCACGATCGAAAACTAAAATAATTGATTGAATGATCGCGGTCAACACTCACCTCCTACTAAATTAGTTGGGGTGGTCGAAGGGTACACTTTCATGTTCCATTGGTGGTGAGAAACTGGATCGGAAAAATAACCCTTTATACGTTGTGTAGTTGGGTGAGTTTGTTTGTTTGTTTTTTTAGTTTCGCGCAAAGCTACACGAGGACTATCTGCGCTAGCCGTCCCTAATGTAAGACTAGAGGGAAGGCAGCTAGTCATCACCACCCACCGCCAACTCTTGGGCTACTCTTTTACCAACGAATAGTGGGATTGACCGTCAAATTATAACGCCCCCACGGCTGAAAGGGCGAGCATGTTTGGTGTAACTGGGATTCGAACCCGCGACCCTCAGATTGCGAGTCGAGTGCCTTAATCACCTGGCCATGCCGGGCCTAGTAGTTGGGTGAGACTGAAGATACGTCTTCATGCATACGCCGGTATTGGTGAGGAATATCAAACGTAGCTTAGTAAGGAAGGTCAGAGAGGTAGACCTCCTTCACTCGTGCTGTAGTAAGTCGTTGGAGGTCACCCTTCGTGTGCTGATGGAGATGAGAAAGGTGGGACAATACACACACCTGTTATGTAACCAATGGAGATGGTTGGACGGCATACCATCGAAGGCTGATGGTAATAAGAAAAGTCAGATGATGCATCCATTCGCACCTAGTTTAGTGGGACTGGGTGGCGAGGAATATTAAAAAGTACACACACCTGTTATGTAGCCACTGGGGACGATTGGAGGGCATGCCATCGAAAGCTGATAGTAGTTAGAAAGGTGATGCACCCATTCGCACCTAGTTTAGTGGGGATGATTCGATGGCTCACCCTCATTTGCTGGTAATGGTATGAGGAATGCTAAAGAATACACACCCAGGTGCAACTTGCGATATAATGACCGTTACTCCAAGTTTCTTAAAACTATAACAAAGTCCAAACATAAAAGTAATGTTCATTTTTAGTTCAAGGCAAGCCTACGGGGCTTTTTTTTTAAAAAATATTAAACTAAAACTTACTTGCCACATTATTTATTACAAGTACCTTACACTTTATAAAGTAGGATAATAAATAATATTTGAAAAAAAGAAGATTGAACCACGTATAACATAGAGAACGTCAGCAAAATGTTTAGTTAGAAAAGCTTTTTTGTGATGACGTTAAAAATTATATCATTCATTTCTTGGCAAATCCAAAGCAAAATAAATATATTATAATTGTTGAAAACAATGTAGATGCAATATATCCATATAACCTATGTGGAAATCTTTACAAGAGCTTGCCGAAAACAGAAAATCTTGTTTTTGGAGCAAGCTTTGCGTAAACGCAACAAACACTTCGTGTTACATCTATAGACTAAGTTGTGGCGTGAAAGCCGATTTTTTTTTTTAGAAATATTATTTTTAGCAATAACAACAAAAAGGCTCCAAAGCAAAACCAAAACTTATTCTCATGAAAATTTTTACAAATGACGCTCATTCACTTTATTAATTTCACAAATAAGTAGCAATAAATTAAAACGTTATGACTTGGACACGTACCGCAACTTAGATAGATAGATTCCGTACAAGATCT
>NW_013665657.1:1232203-1258557 GCF_000517525.1 Limulus polyphemus | reverse complement strand
GCTACTCTTTTACCAACGAATAAGAAGAGTCAATATGTAAGTTTATTTTCGGCGTGTGTTTCTTTATCTTTCTTCTTCTTCTGATTGAAGATTTATGGTAGAGGCAGCAGTATCTCGAAGTGGCTAGTGCTATTTTCATACTGATTGAAATGTTTCATCATTTTCGGTACTGTGTTCTCGTTCTCTTAGCATGGGACCAGTTTATCCAATGTCAACTTGAATAAACAGTAGTAGATCTGATAAATTATCTTCTGAGTGAAAAGGAACGATCAAAATTTTGTGTTCATAAACATGTTTCTAAAAATGGAATGTATGATACTTTAAACAGCAAGGAAAACAATATTGTTACATAAAAAAACCCAGTCACGGCAACTATCCAGCAAAGAGTTTGTTTGTTTCTAATTAAGCACAAAGCTACACAATGGGCTGTCTGTGCTCTGTCCACCACGTGTATCGAAACCCGGTTTTTAGCGTTGTAAGTCCGCAGACATACCTCTGTGCCACGGGGGGGGGGGGCAGCAAAGAGTATTATATATATTATTATTCTATTCCAGTCGTTTCAGCATCATAACACATGATAGCTCACACATCATGTGTTATGTGACTTCTGAGATATTCCTGTCACGAGGAAAATTAAACTCGGGAGATCAACATCCATTCCCATTCATGAAGATTTACATGATATAGAAGTTAAAGATGACACCTCTCATGATTTTGATACGTTGATGAAACATATGTAACCCTGTTGAGTACACAGTTTTGTGATGATTCTCTTTTACACTTAAAATATCATTCAGAAACAGAAATTTCACTTTACTCATAAGTAGAATAAAACTTGTTCATTTCATATAAATCTTGAAAAATATTTATGTTGCAAAGGTTGTTCCAAATAGAAAAATCACCAAGAAAACTATTTAAAGCCATGCATATATGACTGGCCAAATTAATAGAAACTTTAACACTATGTCAGCCCCCTAACTGCACTATGTACATGAAAGCGTGAATATATTGTTCCATTCATGCTACAAGTTCCTGGTTCAATCTTTATAGAAACTTTAACACTATGTCAACCCCCTAACTGCACCATGTACATGATAGCGTGAATATATTGTTCCATCCATGCTACAAGTTCCTGGTTCAATCTTTATAGAAACTTTAACACTATGTCAGCCCCCTAACTGCACCATGTACATGATAGCGTGAATATATTGTTCCATCCATGCTACAAGTTCCTGGTTCAATCTTTATAGAAACTTTAACACTATGTCAGCCCCCTAACTGCACTATGTATATGATAGCGTGAATATATTGTTCCATTCATGCTACAAGTTCCTGGTTCAATCTTTCCGTATTACTAGTAGTACCTTAAAACTAGAATGAAACAAAAATTTACAACCAAAGAAAAAAAAACGATGCCAAACTAAACCTACAGATACGCATGTAGGTATAACAAAACAACGTACAATTTTAAGGAAACTGTTTAGTGTCCTTAAAAATTACAGTTGTCAAGCGCTTATAACTTTAACCTATATTTTTACCTGAAAAAAAGTTGCGTTTTGAATTAGACATGTATAACAACACGAGATTCTGAAGCGGACACATTTTACCACGAATAATTAAGTGTTAAAATCGACGTTGTGTGGAAAGGCAAATGTAACTTTCTTTGTGTGAAACAATACACAAGACGTTCAGGTTTTGGCAGTTTCTAATTTTGTGAGATAATGCTTCATTATTAAAGTTTTAGACTCGAACAAATGAAAATCTAATGACCTAGAAAATAGAACAGTAACTAAGATATTTGTAAACTAGAAATTAACAGTAAATATTAGAAGTAAAAATACCAATTGAGTACTAGCACTGTATTAGTAAGCCTACTAGTACTATTACTAACAACTCTTAATGCGATGAATGATTAACTAATGGTTACAGATAAAATTGTATTTTATAAATTTTATCATCTGAGTATAATATTATTAGTATATACAACTGATTAAGTAACAAGTTGGTTATTTGATTTTCATAAACAAGTCAATATTAAAAGACATTCATAATCAATGAAAATGTAATCTGACAGATTTACAAGTTACATGGTTTTACTGTATTACTATTAGAAATGTTTAATTACTAGTTAGGCTTAGCATTAACAAACTTAATAAATAATTTAAAGAATTTGTTTATATAACATGAAAGAATGCTTACGAAATATGTTTAATAGAAAACAGAAAATAAGGATGGGATAGCATTTGGAACCTATTAGCATTAGCTACCAAATTCCATGCTACAGATAGAATTTAGGAGTTGGCGTCACTCCGGCTACAATCAAAGTGGTCGTGTTTTTACTGCCATCTATTGATAACAATTGAAACAAGTAGGTATGAATATTCTAATAAAAAATATATATAAATAGCGACTTTTTTTTATAAACAAATATTGTTCGATTTGTAAATCAATATAAATATTTTGTCCTCCAAATTAAGCTGATTAATGTTTCTAAAAGTGCCTATCTCCACTGTATATGGCATTCTATTAAAACATGTCACTGAATAAGCCAAATTCCACTTGCCCTTTCAGGATAGGCCAAGAATGCTATACTTTAAGTTCAGACTGATTTTGCTACACTTACTTGTGGCATTAAAATGTACAATTTGTTGCCCAAATGAATGGCATAATTGCAATTTTCTAAGGCTTCTCTCGTATATATACTTCTCTATAATGAAAATGAACTTCTATTCAACACAATATGAAAGTGATCAACAAATTAACCCTAAAATTCGAAGTTTAATCTATTAAAACTAGTCAAAACAGAAAAGTTTTAGTTGAACAAAACTTAAATTCATAAAATTTGACCATTATTTTGTTGAGTGCTAAAACCGATTCCATTTCTATAAAACAGAACATAGTTATTTTCTCAAATTAAAAACGTTCTATCTTTAATACATATAATAAACAGCAGAAAAAAGACAGTACGTGTATTTATATTGCTGTTAGATGAATAATTTTATTTCAGTAGGTACTGAGATGTACGTTTAACGTTTTCTGTGGAAAATTTAACAGTGTATTGTTGTGTTATATAGCTAAAATATATTATATTACAAGATAAATAAGAAATTGGGAATTTAAAAATATGCACATGAGGATCGTAAAAAAAGTAAGAAAACAAGGCTGGATATTACTTGCTCAGATTACAAACCCCTATTTTGGCTCCGTGCTGTTACCTAGAATTATATTTGGTGGATTCAAAATAGGGATTTGTAGTTTTAAGTAAACAATGTCTACAATATCTCCAGCCTTGTTTCCTTACTTTTTTACGATCTCTATTTCCAGGTTTTTAAATTCCCAATATTTTTATTTGTCTTGTGTGCGGGCATTTTTATGCTCAACTATGGGCAAAGGATTGCTTGATATTGTGGCTAACTTTATACACTGCAAACATAGCTAGTAGTTAGCTGATACGGTTCATGATGATTTACTGTAGCTATTGAATCAAATTGGTTCGAGATGGCTGGAGACTGTCATAGAGATTTGTTTGAGAACATAGTGAGCATTTACAGTTTCTCTGTAACTAAATTCTCTCTCTATATATATAATGCATAGCAATGGAGAAATATATACCTAGACTAAGACATAATCCTCACTAAACGCATATAAAATCATACCAGTAGGAAAGCAGCCTTTTCAAAGAAAACACATACTTCTAAAACATTGCTTTAAATAAACCTTCGTGTCTTATTCTACGAATGTGTGTAATAAGATTTAATATTATATGTATTGATTTATTAATCCTTCAATTCATACATAATATAGGGGTTGGCTCCATAAAGACACCCATTGTATAGTGTACAAAGCATTGAATATCTACATGTTACAGTCATCTAATGTTCATGTGTTATTGGCTGATAATTTCTGTTTCACCCTGTACTTCAGCTTTTTAAAGAAACACCCGATATTTGTAAGAAAGCTAATATGAAGGGGGTAATAATAACATCGTTAACACTAGAATTATGATGTTTTTTAGCTTATGCAAAATATAGAAGAAGCAAATCCACTTTTCAATACACCTACGACCTTCGCAGCACCTTATTTAGTATTCCACAAAAGGTTTTGGTGCAATAAACTCAGCTGTTTTTGTTAGCGAGAGAATAATAGTAAGGAGAATCACAAACGGGGCGTTTTTAGCGGATTTTCTTTTCTTGGTAAGTCTAACATGCGTGATTTTTTTTATTTATTTAAAGTGTTGTTTCAACTGAATCTTTATTACTTAAAGTGCTTTTGGCCTGAACATTCTATTAGCGTTTTGTGCAATTCGTTGTGATCCCTATTATGAACCACTATCGTGATTCATGATTTATTCATTGTTACTTTAATTAAAAATACTAGTTACACTATTTAGTATATTGAATGTCGTTATTTTTTATTTTGGTTTATTGTTTATTATTATAAACATTGTTTTTCATTGTTAGTTTAATATATATATATTTAGGACTAACTTAATTCTCCTACGCTGGTCAAACCTCTTGACATATTATTGGGATTACGGCCAAAAATATCGTTAACAGCGAATATACCTACTGATGGAATAATACATTCTTAATATTTATAAGTAGAAACGTAAAGAATGCATATTTAATTTGCTATGCTGATTGTCTGATAGATTTTATTTCGCTTTAAGTACATAGCTGGTTCTGTAGGGAAGTTAATGTTAGTAAAGGATGTGGGTGTGTTTTCTTAATAAAACCAAACTTACTCGCCCCACTTTATCTCCAAATATGGCTCAGTGGTAAGCATGAAAAATTTATAATGATCAAATCCGGAGTTCGATCTCTCCGGAGGACACATCAAACAAAGAATCAATGGTTATTTGACTATTTCTAACTGGATATTCCTTCGTTTATCAAAATGTGAATGTTTTCTACACATTTCGATCTCACACACAACTTAGGAAAACAAGAAATAAGAAATTGAACGACTGTAGAGATACATGATGGTATGGAAAAAAAAACACTAACAAAGGGTTACTTTCTAATTATTGTTTCATACTGCCATCGCTATAAAAGGGGCTATCTGTGCACTGCCCACCACGGGTATCCAAACCCGTATTCTAGCGTTGTAAGTCCGCAGACATACCGCTGTGCCACTGGGGGGCATAAAAACATTAACATTGGTGACATGATGATCGTGGCATTCTGTAACTACTTTTTGTTTTTCACGTGTGTTGACATGGACAGATTTATAAGTGTGTACATCTGTTTATAGCAAAGCCATATCGGGCTATCTGCTGTGTCTACCGAGGGAAATCGAAAACCTGATTTTAGCACTGTAAATCTGAAAACTTACCGCTGTCCTACCAGGGGATTATTATTAACGGTATTTTTGTTTACTTCAATAATATTTCGATTATTTTATTATTTCGATATTCGTAGTAAAACATTAAGTAATAACACGTTCGTGTGTTATTGACAATTATAATGTTATTAATCCATAATAAATTATAAAATTGGGTTTTAAATGTTGTCTTTGCCCGGACAAACCCAAAAGTAATTTTTAGTTTTAAAATAAATGTTTCGAGTAAAACAAAAAGTACTGGAGATTTTAATTCAATAAAAAAAATTAATTAGGGTCATGCTTGTCAATTCTGCTAATAATGTTAATCATGGTCCTGATTTAGTTTCTCATAGGATTCAACTAGAACATTAAGAAATGTTTATATTTTTTCAGTCATTAGTTATTATTTTATGTTTGTTTTAAAATGTAACTACAAATAATGTCAAATAGTTGTTTAAATTATAAATATACGTTTTTTACATGAAAAAGGAGGTTAAATTAGAAATGTTCAGGCACATTGTATGCTAAAAGCTCACTCAGTTACCAACTTTTTCCGATGACTTAGTAGGCTGGTCGTGGCCTAGTGATTATCATGCCTACTTTTAAATTGAAAAGTCCCAGGTTTGATACTGCCGAACACGTTCCGTTCTTTCATTTGTGGGTAAGTTATAAAATGTGACTGTCATTCTGGTTCAAAAGAGCTGGACTAAGAGTGGTGAAGAGTCTTTTTGACTGGCTATCCTACCTTTCGCCAGTAGCTTTACGTTACGGAAAGCTTAATCTGAACTTTATGGGATCTCTGAATTGGCTGTTTAGCATATTTGCGTATATGGTGCCGTTCAGGTTGAAAATTTCAATTTCCATTTCATTTTCCTAGGTTCACTTTCAGTTCAGCATATAAGAGAACAGAAAGGTAAATATTCTATACGAAACACAAGTTCATTTGTATGTCACCAGATGGAAAGAAAGCTGTAATGTTTAGATTTTAAAACTCAGTACGAGAAAGCCTTTAAGTTATATTAGGATACAGATTCCTATACGCTTTAGCTTGAGCCCCCCCCCCTCTTATACACGCTCGCTGAGGATTCCACTTGATGGTTTAATAGTATATTATTATTTAGGTCCACTTAATAACGGAGGGGTCAAACAGGAAATATGGAGAGGAATCTAAATATGAAAATTTGAATAAGTTTTAAGTTAAGTGAGAAATAACAGACTGGACTTGTTTGAAGTTAAGTGAAACAATCCTTATTCATTATACAGCAAATAAACAGTGTGTATACTTATGTAGACACTTAAACAATCATCTCTACTGAATGTATATATATATATATATATATAGATCGTCAGGTTTTCATCTCTGAAGATGAATCTCTGCAGCGCTAAACACGATGAAAGTCAATTTGAACTGAGAGAGAACCAAGGTTCTGATCGTGAGACAAACTTCAGTTTCTTTCTCTCACGATGACGTCACCATGTGACTGGGACATGTAAACATCATCTACTCGACCAGCAAAAGGACGAATCCACATTTTCGTGGCCAAAGAAGGTGTTATCTGATAAGAGAAAAAGGGAGAAAGAGACAAAAATACAAAGGTTAGGAGAACTGAGAAATTTCAACGGTTTTTTGAACCAAGTGTTTTAGGTTAAAACTGCATAGAGAAAAACTACACGCAAATTCGAAAATTTCTATTTCATTAAATATGGTGAAAAAAAACCTCAATATAACACACATGATATACTCATATATCATACTTATTGGTCAATCGTATCTTCCTTATTCTGCAGGTTCAAAGAATACCAAATTATAAAGTGGTTTATATTTCTCTTCGAACCCTAATCAAGTTTATTGTGAAGATACAGTCACAGTCAAAACACAGAAGATTTACAATAATCAACAACTATGAAAGCTGCAAACACAAGAAAAAACGAGGGCAAGTATTAATAATGGGTGTGTTGAACTGGTGAAAGAGGTATGGAGAAACTTTTAATATATTTTTCTAACCAGTTCTGTGTGACCTTTTCCCCTAAGCTGCACTAAAAGAAAGTTAAACGCAAAATGAAAATTATTCTGACAAGTTAAAATTAAACAAAATTTAAACTAAACTTATTTGAATACAAATACTCCAAAATCTTAGCAAAGTCTACCAAAAGCTAATGCTAACAAACATTACCAAATTTAATGCTACAACCCACAAAATGTTACTACATGGTATTAAGTGCAAAACATAATAACATCAACAAAGACAGGCTTTCACACGACCACACCTTGCACACGTGATCTTCCTACCTTTAGATATAAGCTCAGCTCAGTGGTGTGGCAGCCCTTAGCCAACAGAAAAGACAAACGTCTATCTCGAAACGTTAAGAGCTATCGTTTCTGTAAGAACTCACAGCTAATTGCTGAACAATGGCTTCTTGTCTTATGAGCACCAGAGAAAGGAAAATTGAGTTGTTATGTCCAAACTGAACTGAAAAAAATACAGAAATGTCGAAAAATGTATGCATTAACTAAAGGAGAGACAGTGTGTGGTAATGTCCTGTACTACAATAATCAAATATCATCACAAATTTCATGATTCCTCTATATAGCCATATCTCTTTTTTTATTTGTAAAAAAATAACGAAATTTTATGTGATTTTAAAGAGTTTATTTACCATTAAAGTAATAGCCCTTTATGATGGGGCGAAATAAAATTATCGCTTTGAAATTACTGAAATGAATAGTAAAAGTAAGATTGCTACATTTTATGTAAGCTTTTATACACATTAGTTTGGTAGTCGTCTACTGCATGGCGAATTGAATTCTATATAAGACACTTTGCACTTCTTTAGCTAACCAAACAGTATAAAAAACACATGCTTCAGTTGTTGATAGTTGGTAGTGAAAAATGGCTAAACTAATTATTTTCTAGAGCCAAAGACAGTTCATGTAGTTGATATAAATATACAGTAATTAGTGAAATGTGAAGACGGTTTAGAGAAGTGTTTCCAAAACTATGTTATTCCGCGGAACAAAATAAGCAATAACAGATAAATTGTTTATATAGACTTGCTAAACATTACTAAGACATAAACTGTTTATATAAACTTGCTAAACATTACTAAGACATAAACTGTTTATATAAACTTGCTAAACATTACTAAGACATAAACTGTTTATATAGACTTGCTAAATATTACTAAGACATTGCAATTAACGTTTCCACATTCGATGCAGCACCTGACATGCACCTTCAATTGTCAACTATCATCCCAAGAGCTCTGTGAAGGGAAACAAGCCCACACTTCGTCCTGACAGTAATAAGTGTCATTCTTTCTTATAGTCTTGAATGAATCATACTTTTTATGATGTGCCGCGAAAAATAATTCTACAATATACATATATATATATATGCAAAAGGGTTCCAGCACTTGAGAAAGATTGGAAACCACTGGCTTAGAGAGAGGGAGTAGTTCCACGAAATGCATCACATGTCAATGTCACTTCTAATGTGTAAAGGTACAATGTGGTGAAAAGACGTTGGCCATCCAGTTCTCAGTAAGATACAAGTAACAGTCGCCATCTAGTTGCATATTAGTGAAGTTAACATGAGATCAGAGACCATATAGACCGTTTAACCTGAAACTAAATCTGTCCATAATTCCTATTTAATATGGAGATATCATCTTAGAAACTAGTTTTTCATAGGCATGTAGTGTATTATTTTGCATCTGACACGTACATTAAAAAAACGAAACTGTACAATTTTAAGAAACCAGAAATATATATATATTGTTATCTAACTTGTAATTATTTGACATGAAAAACGCAAAATCTTAATTTTGGGATTTTTTTTTCTTTCTAATAAATATTTATAATCAGTTGAAATTCTTCCATGCTAGTATTAAAGCTATAAGAAAAACTAAAGTACTGAAATTTTTCACCAGTTTTCTGAAACTTTTATTATATTTAAATATTTTTCTTTTCTTCGTCGAATACCTTTGAAATTAAAACCCGCAAGCTAAATCTATTGTTCTATGCAAAAAACAAATCTGTATGAGGTTCGAAATGCTTTGAGTTGAAATTTCGGCATATGATGGATTTTCTGGGTTTGAAACGACTATTTAAAGAAATGGACTACTTTTGAACTAGGTAGACGTCCCATACTGAAAACAGCAAAATGACATTCACTTATAGCTATTGGTTTAAATAGGGCTGTATGCGCCGATATGCGTACATCCATTATGACATAAATAAATAATAATAATAATATCATACTGCCTCACAGTACTCTACCCACACCTCTTTGATTTTGCAAGAAAATACGTTTGGGTTCAACGCTCTGCAATTATAGCGCAAGTATGTTTCACCTCAGGCCATTGGTTTTTTATTCCCAGAAACACCAATCCCCCCCCCCCCAAAATGCATACCGATACATTTTTCAAATAATTTTATACACTGCTTACACACAAAAAATATGGACTACCTGTGATACATATATAACATTGTCACCTGTCTCATGGATTTAAAAAAAAAAACTTGCATTCACTTACTTTTGCTTTTGTAAATTACTTATCTTGAAATATATTTTGAATAAGAATTTGAAATTTTTGCCTACATGATTATATATAGGGTCCGCTGCTTTAATGTTGTAAATTTTAGGATTACTAGCTTCAACTTCAAGAAACTTTTAAACGTTCTACTCCAACAATAAGGGCGGATACATTGGAGGAGTTCAGGGACTAAGGTCCCTCCATATCCAAAGCAAAAGTGTACAAGTATAAAGACTTCGTTGCTCAGCTTATGATGCTCTAAAATAAGCAATAAATATTCTATTCTATTATTGAAAATTGAAACGCTTTTCCCTTGAGATGGTCCTATTATTTAAAAATATAATAATTATATATCCATTTCATTGATATATATATATATATAATTATGGAATTAAATACATTATTGCAACTAGGCTTATGTATCATTAAGCCTATGATTTGGTCAAAGAATCGGTTCGCTCTTGTAACAAGTGCTAGTACCTCACTTTTCACTAACTTCTCAGCAGGTGACGCCACTGAGAAAAAGAAAAACATCAATAATATTTGCCACATGTAGAATGTATCTATTATTTTGAACTCCAAGAATTCTCCTACCGTTAATAATATTTGGTTTGTACCAGACACGGTCTTATAAATAGCTCTACTAATTTCCAAAAGTTTGATATCTTTTTTTCCTGTCAAGAGAAAATAACTTTCAAAGACCTGCATTTCTCGCTTTTTTAAATGTTACTGCTAAAGGACGGTAACCAAATTTCAAGCACTTTTTTATATTATATAATTTTATATTAGTGCACACATTAAGCTTTCAGCCCAATTCTTTTTAGTAGTCTATTATTGTTATTCTTGAAACAAGTATTAGATTTTAAATTCTGGAATAGTTTGTATAGCCCTTTGTTGTCTTATCTAGAATAACTCAGACAAATTAGACAAAATTCTCAGCAAGTATGAGAACTATCCTTCTAAACACAAGTCACTTTAAAAATACAAAGCTTTAAAGATATATGTTTCTCTGGTTTCATCAACCTGTTAATTAGACAAGGCAGACAGGCTAAAGCAGCTTAAAACAGGAGTGATCTGAGACTGGTTGCGCTCCCGAACAATGAAGCTTTTTGGGTCTTGTGAAATTGATTTTAGATTTTAGTCTGAGAACAATAATGCATATTTTTTATCTTTTCAACCAAATATTTACTGAAACGGTAGTTACCGTGCCCTACCTGTAATTATTAACTTATATATTATTCAATTTCCATTCGAACTTTTATCTCTATATGCGCCCCCCACCCCTTTTGCTGACACAGCGGCAAGCCTGAAGGTTTCGATAACTGCTGTGGACACAACACAAATATCCATTTGTGTAGCTTTGTGCTTAAAAACAAACTAACAAACCATATGTGCGTCATAAGTTATATATCGTGGTTTCTCTTTGGATGCCACATGTTAAGATTATATAAGTAAATTCTTATTTTTTTATTTTTGCTTTTTTTAAATCAAAATACTTTTTTATTATTTAATATTTGGCGAAATAGAAGTTGATTAGTTAAAAATATTAATAAAAGCATTGTTTTTATTTATGGTGCTATTAGTTGTCTTTTATTCGCTACAGTTAACTAAAATTCTTCAAATCCGGATTTGAAGATTTAATTGTTTTTATAAAAGATAATTGTTTTGATTATAAGAAAATACAGTTATTAACAAACATCTCCTCACCATTTGACCCCCAGTGGAACACCAGTATGTCTGCAGATTTACACGCTAGAAACCGGGTTTCGATACCCGTGGTGGGCAAAGCACAGATAGCCCATTGTGTAGCTTTGTGCTCAATTACAAACAAATCCCTACTATTTGTTGTGGTGAGTTTTCAAATTCAAATATAAGCGACGTAGAAGTATAAGATTTTAAGTTTGTTTGGGTTTCTTTCCTAAAATTCTCGATTTTATGATACAACATTTTATTTAGTTGAAATAACAAATAATCAAATAAAAATGTCTTTTTTGGCTAGGTATCTATCAAAATTCCTACCTGATTAATCATATTTTTGACTCCTATAAACCAGGGGATTTGGGCTATGCCCGGTTTCCTGCCTTTTCAGTCCGCCCCTGATGTAGAACACGTAAAAATCATCCAAAAATGTTAATACTATGTATTTAATATGTGTTCTATATTTTACAACTCACTATTTTAATGTTTGAAACCTATCATATAAATATCAAAATGTTCGCAGATATTGCCCTTGTGTTCTAATTTACATTTTTTTTTTGCGTGAAACTTAAAATTTCTTCTGACTTATCCATTTATAATGTTATATTTAAAATGCAATTTGCTATAGTTTGGTGTAATGTTTAGATAGTTCACTATTTTTGAGATTTTAAACCTGTGAGAAAACTGCTCCACGAAATTGACTGACTAACATTTTCCTCTATCCCCCTGCCCCCGAAGTCTACTGCCACCTATGAACTCTTGGCAGAGAAAAGGTTATTCTAGTGAAAGTGGAACACCATCATTCTATAACTATGACAACATTAAAAGCTAATGGATCGTTATAGCAGAAGTTTCGTGTTATAAAATACTATGTTCTGTTGCCAGTTGTATCGCCCTGGAAACAATAAATAAATATATATATATATATATATATATATATATCTGTGCTTGATATAATGGTCACTTGAAGATTCGAGAGTATTAGTATAAGATGTGATAAACTCCAGAAAAAGGAGAAAAAAAAGGCGCTATTGAAAAACATTATAATGAGATTGAGTGCATCCACAGCTCTTTGTGCTAACACCATAGCTTTTGATAAACATAAGTTGAGTTACAAAATTAACGAAAGAACAAAATATTTCCGATGTTTTCAATAGTTCTGGCATGAAAAAAGTTGGGGTGGCCTCAGGTATTGCCATCCACAACTTGATAGCATGTAAGCTAGAAATCAGCGCCTGCTTTGTTGCCGAAGATGTTTTGGGTTGGGCAGACTTTCTCCCAGTAGCTTAGTGATCAGCAACTGGTCAGCGGACATTCCAAATGAATCTGGGAACTTTCAAACAAGTATCTTGGTAGCCTGAATCAGCTCCTTTATGTAAGATACATTATTCAGCAATCTATGGGCTCTGCCAAGGTGAAAGTATAGTGTTTTTGGCATAACTGGACAACCAGTAAAATCCTCGAAGTCCGTAAACAGCCAAATTAACTCAAATTCCCAATCCTTTCTACTGTAGAAATTTATTGGATTGGAGCAACGTGAAAAGAATGAAAACAAATTCAACTGATTAGTTGAAAACAAGAAAGTCAGAAGAGTTCAAAACCTGATCTTAAATAGATAACGTCAAGATTGAAATGCAAGGGCAATCGAATTCTGATTGAGCAGAATATTGGTTAGTGTAAGTTAAAGTTTTAATGGCCCAATTCTACCAATCTCTCTCCTAAAATGTCTCTTATGAACAGTGTTAAAATTATTGTCATGATGAAGTGACATTTCTACAGGCTTGGGTGTACGAGCGTGTAACTCACCTATAGAGAATGTATACCTATCATCCGTGGATTATGGTTCCCCAGGCTTCATCAGGTTTTGTGCTTCACCTACATCTAACTGTGCTCTCCACTGTTGCTATTACAATGAAAACAACTCACAGTTAACCTGTAATTCAGCCACATTCCTTTCACTACCATCAGGTTATTATGCAAACAGAGTCCAGTCCAATAGGAAAGAAATGGGGCGAGACTGCAAACTGGTTCCTATGCAGGTAATCTAAATAGGCCAGCCACCACGTAGGCACTAGCCTTGATTTCCTGACCATGGAAATTCATTAACACTGATATCTTGCATTTTCTTCATACTCCTTTAAGATACAAGTTTAGTACAGCTAAGGCAACTGTGAAGTGATACCACATGAGTGTTACATCTTGTTTCTGGCTATACACTTACAATCTGTATTTTCATGCATTTCAACTGCATCTTATATTCAAATAATATTAAGAAAATATTTAGTGAAACTGTGTGCTCCTCACGATACTTTAATCTACATGATTGAAAGTATTCCGTCATAACCAAATAAAAACACTGAGTGCACCAAGTTTACATTGGTGTGATGCAAGTTACTGTTTTGAATTTCTCTTTCTACAGATAGTTTTACCTACTCACGAACATTTCGACTATATCCAATCGAAATATTACATTATACTGCTGGCAAAAATACAGGTCGCTCTTTATTTTATTTCAAATATAACATGAGCCGCTACTCTTTACTTTTCCTTGTCAAATATATTTAATTGTCAAATTAAAACACTCTGTCACCAGCATTAATTAAAATATCAGCTGCACTGAATCTTCAAATAATGCTTTACAAACCAGTCATCACAGTTAAATTTATATCTCAAAATCTTATCATCAAGGTCAAATCCTTTTTTCTTATTTATAGTTGCTTGATAGTTATGTTTTCAATGTAACTGATCCATTTATACTGTACATCACTCATGAATGACTATACATAATGGCCATGCAAAACCACAACCATATAATGTACATTGCCATATAAATTCATTTTCATATACAGTACTAGCTATAAACAGACTGCCTTCCGTTTGAGCACAATATCATGGTAACCTACATGGTCAATCCACTAACCATGTTTCAGCAGCAATCTTACCGTAATGTGCTGCCATCTATGAGCTATTAAACTCAAAACATTTTCTAAGTATCAAAAAATAAATAATAACCAAGAAGAATTCGACTTTCTAGCTAAATTTGTTGTAACCAAGATTAATATCCATACTTAAATATAATATAAACATAATAATACACAGTAAAATACACTTACAGTCCTACACACACACACCAACACTAGTAGCAGAACAATTAAGATACTGAGCTAAAATTTCATTAGTAAAATATTATCACGGTTTGTAGATGTGCTTATGCACGTCACTGGCCACTGTATATCATATGTCAATGGACTGATCTGTCAGAGTACTGGAGCCAAGCTGTTTTTGTAGTGCTGGCACATACCAAAGCCATATGCAGTCTCCACACTGGAATTTACTTTCCTTGACTACTGTGTTTTAATATCTCTTCTGCCATATAGCGCCTTCCTAGCTGTTGGTGTGCAAACGCCTGTGTATTGATAAAAGCAAACCTTAATCAATCCAGATATTCTTAAAGACACTGCAACACGTCTGTCCTAGAAGCAGACCATACATCACACCTGCAGAAAAGAGCAATGTTTATCGACCAAACACGAGAACATTCAGCAAACAAGTAATCAGTTTCTTTTGTGCTGTACTGTGTGCCATCATGACATATTGGAATCTTTACCCGGTCAGTAAGGCGAAGAACAACAAACTTAACAAGCATCCACTTGATAGTTTGTATTACTCTCTCCTCCAAACCATCAGACTGGGGGTGGTAAAGCAATGTGTGTGTCTTTACCACACCTAACGCATTTCACAACACAGAGAATAGCTGATTTGTTAAATTAACTCCCTGGATTGTGTCGATATTTTCAGAAGTGCCAAATTAGGATACCCCATGTTTCTTCAACACATCAGCTACAGACTTTGTTGAATTATAGACCAATAGATAAGAACTGGCACACTGTGAAGTTACAGCTTATGACCAGCACCTACCAGTTACCTCGTTTAGTCTCAAGGGGAGGACAAAAACATGAATAAAGGACCTATTTACTAGGCATGTGTTTGCTGTTGGTTTGCCCTTGGTGAAGCTCCATGTGAAATATTCACTTGAGTAGAGTAGTCTGTTTGAGGCCCAGGCTTTATCCTTTCGTGTGACTCATTTGAGGTCATGACTTGAGACATCACTGCCACAGAAACTGCTTCTATTAAGGTGAGTATTTCTCACACACAAGTGAATGATGCCTCATTGTCTCACTGGGTAGCCTTTCAATGAACGTGTCTTCTAGGATGTCTTTATAATCTACTTAAACTATTGCAGAATGTGCTTTTCCATGTATATTGTCTGCATAAGCACCCAATTTCTCAGAGGGACCACTCTCACAAGCTGTAAACTTAGCTCAATGGATGATTCTCCACTAGCTGAAACCATTGATGTTAGTCAGCTTCAATTGTATTCCAATCCCGTACTTATGCCTTCTTTAAATACATGATAATATCAAAAGCTGGAATAATCAAACTCAAGGTTAGGCATTGTATTGGCTCTTTCCGAGTAAACCATTCTAGGCAGTGGCCTGCCTGAAACCCCTCAAATACACTTCAAGTCCTTCTTTGCCACACCCTAAAACATTAGGGGTTTGATCTGTTTTGCCTCTATCACTTCTGTTTTTGGTTTTGGCATAATTATCTCACCCACAGACTCCCAACCAACACCAGGCCGAGACATTCTAGACATCATGGAAGTGGTGAAGTGGGCTGATGCAGGGACCCTACAATCAGACAAGCATAGGTCCATTCTTTGGGCCATAGAATGACAAGCTACAGGAGTTTGTTTGTCCATCTACTCTGAACAACTCCAAGGTTCTTCTGCCAAAGAGAGGCAGAGTGAATAACTGTCCCATGAATAACTATTTTCATCAGTTTATGCCCATTGTCTCACCTGATGGGAAGCAGCTTCTGCTGTTAGATGCTGTCTACCAGAAGCACCTCAGGTCTCTCTTGGCCAGTCAAGGGTGGCATCACCAAGAACCAGGTTCAGACTATTCTGGTCTGGAAATATCCTGGAGTCCTGAAGAGACCAGTCTTGGTCCCATCAGACAGCATAACACTGTTGTAATCATCAATAATCCATACCTCCTGTGTACCGAAGTTAAACTTTAAGGGTGTGAAGCTAATCAGCCATACTGAAGCAAAGAAAAAGACTGGATGGAAATTGAACACTGTGAAACAATCGTTGTTTCTAAACACAAACACAATTAAAGTTACTGACAAGTGTACAGTGTGGTGTTTTTACTGGAAAGAAAAATATATAACCTGAATTATATAGTTCACTTAAATTGTTCTAGACTGAGAAAACATGGTATAATATATTCTAGTAACACCAATGGCATTACCTTTAGAGCACAGTTCTACCTTATGATTGAGGTCACTCTCACTTCAGAACAAGGGGTAATGCATTCCTGGAGCATCAACTACCTTTCCAGTGGAAAAGATCACTGTTGATTTTTATACAGTAACCTCAATGTTACAGCATTTCTTCTCGCAAGAAAGTACACTATACACCCTAGATGACTGACCTAGTTCTGTGAATAACTAGGATAAGAAGAAGTGGCTCCCTTAACTGACTTTCTATATTAACAGCACATAATAATTATGTACAGAAATTCTGAAAAAATATATTAAAACTAAAAGGGTAGGAAGCACAAGGTGTGCTTGCATACCACTGACTAGCAGCTCTTTTACACTCTTAGTGTAACTAGTTAGATACTGGTGTTGAAAAAAAGTATTTTCAAAGTCTTAGATTACAGTACCTTTCTAGACAATGGCGTAATAATACTAAAGCTTAAGAATAGGTTAGTAGGCATAGGTGTTGTAATTTCAATTTTATGATTTCTTTGGCTAATATTCGAACCCAATACTCCTTGTATAATGTAGAAGTTATCTACCAACTATAGCTTTTGTCGAGAACTGGCAACAAGTTGTCAGTAGGATAACACAAAGATTAGAAAGCTTCTGGTTTCCCTCTTATTGATAGACTAGAAGCAAATCTTCAATGGCTGCGATTTTTGCAGTATTTAAATATCCTGTCCTTCTTTACCTATTATGTGCTCTAGGACTTCCCGTTGAATGCACATAAGTGCACACATTACTGGCTTCATATTCACCCCTGCTTTCAATATATACTAGAATATCTATCTAAGGATATCAATTGCAACTCATCTCTTAGCACCCAGATTTTCCAGATACCTACTTCCTTACAGGCTTCAGGAAGAAGTCAAAATCTTTTTATATTGACCCCTATAGCATAACAAGATAATGTGTTGTTTTCTGTCTCTACCTCAGGTAGGTAGTGAACAGTCCCATTGGTTCACAGTTCTGGTGCCAATGAAAACAATAGCATAGGTTCTTTAATCCTGTTTGTCAAAACACTGTTGTTGGAATAGACCTGTGATGTATGGCCTGAGTCCATCAAGTGATGTGTTGCTGTAATAAACATGATTACTTTCAGCTTGGTAAAGCATAGGTCCTAGAGGTCTAATTTCATGCAGAGCAGTCAACTACTTTTTCTGGAATCTTTCTTCCTAGAGGCGTTGCAATCCATCCATCCAGTAATACTGTTGGAGGACGATAGTTGGGTTATAAAGTAAATATCCTCCCCATTTTCGTTGGTGAAATTTCCCAACTTTGTGGGAGTAAAGTAAAACACACCTTTGGGAGACATGGTTCTCCTCTGCTATACATATAGTCCTTTTATTCTCTAAATCTCAATGAGAATTAATCACAGAATTACATCAAGAATTTCTTCGAGTGAATTGTCCCCATTTATAGAAGAGAAGGACAGTGCCATATAGTGTCCTTGTGCACTTGTCACTTTGAGTGTTTTTGTATTTAATAAAAATTAGTTTTTACTTTGATTTAAATGTGTTTGGTCTCTCTCTTCAGACTCATAGAGATGAACTTGGAATTAGTTGGTTAACGGGGATGAGGATGCAATAAAAATACACTTCTGCAATAAATTTCTATTTACTGTGATATAGAAAGATATAATATGTTTGCTAAACCCTTAGTTAATATGTAGATTTTTCGAAATTTCTGTTCCCTTTCAGTCAGTTTGGACACAGTCGCTCAAGTAAACAACATAACTTTCTTTAACTTAGTTGCACAATGGACTACATCCATTAATTTGTCATTAAGTATGCTCATTTGCAGGAAAATAGTTGAGGCTTCACTCGCAATATCAGGAAATAGACAGTTGTCTTTTCTATTGTTGAATCGTTTAGTGGTCTGGGGCTTTCTCGTTTCTGTGTCCAAGTAAGAGTGGTTGAAGCCATACGAACCAGGTGCATGGCGTGAGCAACCTGGCTTTGTTTATGCTTTTGTATTTTGGTATTTAAAGACACTCTACCCTGTTACGCAGAGATTTGTCGAGAGACTGGTGATAAGTTGGATAATTTTAAACTTTTGTAAGATTGTTTTTGCATTATATATATATATATATTTGATTTAACTTTGAAGAGTTGTAAATGTATTCACACTTTAAGACTAAGAGTCTATTTCAGTAACTTGTTTTACTTTGAGAAGTTTGATTGTTAACTTAAAGAGGCCACTTTTCTTTAATATTTGAACTTTTTTATCTGTATATAACTGTGGGGGTAACCCTGAACTAGTAACAAAGAACCAATAAAGATTTTATGCCACATTCTATCTCTCTTACCAGTTTCACATACCCGCTACAAACATTTACCCCTATTTTGTTTGTGTATTGTGCTTGTATTTGACTATGTTTGTAATTGATAAAGATTGTTATGTACATATTGTATACTGACTCCTTCCTTACAATGAACTCAGTCTGAATATTCAGAAATATACTCCGCAACTCAATAATCGTCAAACTCTGCTGAAAATCTATGTGCCGGAGAATACCACAAAATTTTACTTTTTAGTCTCTTTATGGTTAAATAATATTCCAATCGAAACGTGACACTTCAAAAACTTTTTGTGAGAACATCACACAAACTGAACCATCTATAAGTGCCAACTTCTATTTAAACTAGCCACCTCAGTGAACTGTGAAACAAAATAATTAAAGCCCTGTAGCTCTAAATTCACAAATATGTTCATAAATTTTAATTTCACGAAGTTTGAAACCACTATAATCCTTAGGCTAATGCTGATGTTATAAACGTAATTATGACGATGGGAAAACCGACTAGCCTTTGTTGTGATGAAAGTCAGTGTATCCTCGAATAGGATATATTTAACTAGTTTTTTTTGTTAATCGCGGAAGTGTAAGGACTGTAAATGATGAGAAGCGCTATAATGCTCTGTGTATTGAGTTAAAGTTGAGAAGTTCATTGTTTATAATATAGACTTAATAATTCATTACTAAAAGTTACTGGGTTCTTTTAAAATGGATTTGCTTGCATTTTGAGTTCATTAAAGAAAGAAAGTAATATGATGTCATACCTAAATTTATTCTTCAGTAAATGCTCGCCCACTGTGATAATTAAAGCTTGTGCGAGAGGTTACATATGTGACGTCACCCCCACAGATACACCCAACAATCACGTGACCACGTTTTGAACTACGGCAGCATAGCGAGTGTGCTTTAGATGGTCGATTCTGGGTGATGTTCTGAGGTGTGCACGGGCATTTCTCGGTGAAAACAAGTTGTTTTCCTTCCAAGTAAATTTCACAAATTGTTTTGAAAATGGCAGAAAATAGAGCACTTAAATCAGGATTTGCAGCTGAAGCTCACAACAAAGTAAGTAGTACGATTTAGTCGTTAATTTATGCCTGCTAAAGTAATAAAAATTACAATCGTCTGGAATAATTCACATTTTCAGTATTAACGTAAAGTCAATTACTCAGTATATCGGGGCTTTACACTGGTTAGAAGGTTCAGGAACGATAGATGCTGTAGTCTGTTACAATCTCCTCTCTTGCACTTGAGTCGAATTGTGTAACGACAGATCGACTGAACTGTGAAATTATTATTATTCCAGACTTTTTATATGAATTTCATAGTGAAACGGTTTACACGTGTTAAGAAAATCGTGGTTGTTTCCAATTCGCTCGTTAAAATTATAATTCGGTTTATTTCTTAATTTCCGATATGTTTAAGATGTTACAATTGAAAATGTCTGTTGATTTACTGATTAATTTTCTTTAGTCAATCTCAATGTGTAATAAGTAAAGGGGTTGGGGGGGGGGGGTTGTAGTTTGGCGTTGAACAAAAATATAAATGAAGATATTGCTAGCTATGCTGCACAGAACTTACGTTTATTTTGTATTTATGTATAGATATGCATGTATTGCACTGAAAATATATATACAGAAATTAAAATAGTATTAAGAAACAGCCATAAATAGACGTCGTTTATACTCAGTTATCAATATGACATACATCATTGAGTTGTATGATACATTTTAAACCTTTGGAATTTTCTGAAAAACAAATACTTTGTTAAAAGTTTGAGAGAAAAAAAACCATCAGAGTTTGTACAAACTAGGAATGTAGCTCATCGCTTACAGTGTCCCTCTTGAAGCAGGTGAAGACTGTCATTTCTTCCCCAAATTCCAAATGAAAGACTATCAGTGCTTTCTTTAAGTTTAAAAATTCAAAATCAGACAAATTAAGACTATTGTTGCATAAAGAAATTAAGAACCAGACAAATAAAAACTGTCACTACTTCATCATAAAATTCAAAACCTGACAATTAAATGCTGCCATTGTATCAAAAATACAAATAAAATCAGAACCTAGCAGAAAAATATTACTCCTCGAAGCTAGAAACTAAAAAATAAAAAAGTGAATGCTATTTTTGTTCCTCACAAAGTCCGAAACCTGACTATGAATTAACATAGAATCTACAATCAAATAAATCAAGAACGTCGTACTTTACCATAAAATTTCAAGTACAAAAAAAAACAAAAGCTGTCATTACTTCTTTTTATATAAACATAATGTATAGATATTGTGAAGAAATTTACTATAAAAAAATGCAAAAAATGGTTGGGAGTCAAATTTGTCATTAAATGGATATTGCAGTGAATTTTCCACAACTTTATGGATTTAAGCATTTATGAATGTAAGCATTAAGCAACTGTGTTTGTACATAAAAATGTTCTGATACTAATTACTATTGTTTCGTACATTCTGATGTAATGTACAAATATTGCATGGGTATCTTATTTCATTTTCAAAACTTAATGTTAATTTAATATAATGCATTATTAAATGAACCACACAACGTTTACGTGTACTTGTCCTTCGTCATTTGGTTAAATAAATCACACTAAATGTTCACGTACTTGTACGACATTTCTGTAACTGAACCACACCAAATGTTCTTGTCATGTATCACTAAGAGTCTCATATTTTTGTGCTATAAGACTTAGCTTAGGAAACTACATCAAGAGTTAGTCCTCCTGCTTTTCCCACTCAATGAGAACTAAGACAAATATTCAGGTTCATGTTACGAACCACTTTACTAAAAAAAAACATTCCACACTTTATATAAGAAATGTAAAAAATAAATTGGCACATTGGTTTTCACAGTTTTTAAAATGTAACTACAAGTATGTTCTCAAATAATACTTAGCATGTGCTCATTGACATAATCATCACAAGTAAACAGAATTCATATTAATATATTCATAATTAAGTCCATAAGCACCAGTTATAAAACTGGTGACTTTCAGTTAGGTGAGGGCTTTAAGAGCTGTAAAACCATCGAAAAACTACTTAACAATGAAGTTTAGGCCTACTTAGAATTAGTTACTGTGTTTTTCCGCCCCATGTGGTATGTATATCTCTTGACGTTTTTCAGAAGGTGCAACACTAATTCATGTAAATTAATATCAAAATATGAACATAGTAGAATTTTACCTGTCGTACAGAAGCGATCTCTATAATTATTATTATCCTAATTCATTCACAAATGAAGCATTTGTCTAGAATACTTGTTTAAATGGGGTTTTTAAACATAAAGACTGCATTTCACTAATTATTTCGTAGCCCTGCCTGTTTTATGTGTTTACATCTAATAATATGTTACTTCACAGTTATATCCTCCAACGTCTAGTCTACTTTTTGTTAGTAAAATTCTTTTGATATTGGCCTACCTTTTACAACATCGGATTCGTTTCTTGTCTTCAATGAATAGTCTTATATTCCAAACTCTTATATTTGTATTAAATACACTGCTTCAATAGTTTCCTACAGTAACGATCATATCAACTAAGATTACAGTATATTTACAAAAGCTGGAATTAAATGTTTTAACCATGTTAAAAACCATTCAATTAGGCGGCATTTTTACAAAAGCTGGGATGAAATGTTTTTAACCATATTAAAAACCATTCACGCTGTAATTGTTGATTAAATGAAATGAAGCAAAGTGTCCCTTTGGAGTAAAACACTATAATTATAAATACACTTTACCGAGGTTGCTTTAACAGAAGTAAATATGAAGTGTTCTTTGAAATTTCATAGAGGTACTATATCATTTTGTGGAACATGATCTGTGTCGTTAAAACTTCTCTGTTAGGTTCGTTATCATAATGCAGACCTTCTCAGTTACCTATAGCAACCAAATATAGTTTATAGAACTTTTAAAAAAGTGATTACAACAGAGTGAGACTTAACACGTGTGGCACTATGTAATACCACACCTCACTTAGTGGCCGCTTCGACCGACACAGAGAAACAAGAGGCTTACCAAACCGACAGCCCAGAAAGTTTCACATTACTGTTTAACACATGCCCTATGAAACAGTGTAACACACGGTCTGCTGCACATCTTCAAACAACTATTAACAAGACAGCTGGAAAACTCCGCTGCTTCTGTTAAGCATTATGGGAGCTTACTGATATTACTTTTCAATCCTAACTGTGTATTAAATTTCCATCACTTTATACTTTCGTTCGTGACGAAATATTGTCAGTAATCTTGGCGAGAGTTGTTCGACTTTTAAGGCAAATAAAACGAATATCTCTAAGACTTTTTTTTTTTTTGCTCAAAGAGGCACTACAGTCTTTGCGGGCCCAACCCCTCATGTAATAAAACAGGGGAGATAAAACGAAAACATGCATCAAATGTTACAATTTTAGGGGTATTATAATAGCTCCCCAGACATCTTTAGAGGTGCTTTATTTGCACCTTCCTTTTAAAGTTCTTGGTTTATCAATGATTTTTTTATGAATTGCATAATACTGATGTGTTTGTTCAGTTTCTTTTCTTTTTTCATCTGGCGTTCGGGGTTTGAGGAAACTCTGATGCCATTCGTAATTCGGGGGTGGCCGTCTAGAGGTTAAGATGCTGTATGGTAAACAGACTTGCATTCGACAATAAAAACTTTATTCTCTGAGAAAACTCTACTGCCAGTTGTATAAGTATAATGGAACTGGACGTCAGTGGAGGTTCTTCTTTTCCCTGGTAAAGAGTAGCCGAAGAGTTGGCTAACTGCCTTTCATCTAGTGTATCCCTTGAGTAGCTTTGCATGGAATTCAACAATCAAAACAAACTTTCTGTACTCTTTCGGTATGTTCTGTTCCTTTTCTTCCTTATTTAACTCGCTCAGACCTTACCCGACATTACGACCATTTATTTACACGTTAGAAATATTTTACAAATAGTCCCCTAGTGGCACAGCGGTAAGTCTGAATGCTTAGAACGCTAAAAACCGCGATTCGATACCTGTGGTAGACATAACAGAGATAGCCCATTGTGTAGCTTTGTGCTTAACTACAAACACGAAACTTACAAATATAGTATTTTATTTTGTATTTGTTAACACATGACATCATCACTTCCGGATAAGTAACAATACACTGTAAATAAAGAAAACAAATAAACGTTTTTGTATGAAATGATAACTCGATAAATCAAACACGTACCGTAACAAACAACTGATAGCACCGATAAGTTTCGTCCTAGTAGTTTCACATTTGTATTTTCGTTGATGTTCATAGAGCGGGAGCTGGTTGAGCTACAGTTTAACAAGGTTTCGGGGGTGCATAGAAATACACATATTTTATTGTTTATATAATTATCGTTAAAAATTAGATTTTCTAACGAATTATTTTAGAATTCACAAGTGATAAGATGTTTTGCTGCATGTACAAAAATAATTACATTAAAAACTGATTATGCGATTTATTTTATTTTAATCGCAGTTACTTGAAATCTGATTTTACTTTCTCAAGTTTCACACGGTTCCCGGACTCGTACTCTTGACGTAATTGAAATGTCCAGTCTCAAAAATTTCAATCCTTTACAAAAGAACTGTGTAACTCAACTTAAAGTAAGTGCTAACAAATTGATTGAAAACCTGTTCATTGCTCAATGTCGTAAGATCTTCGTGGCTTCTTTAGCATCCCAAAAGTTTTAAATTACACACACAGTTCACTTAATGATAACTTGAACCACAAATTATTAGTTAGCTGAACTAATATTCGCTGATGGGCTTAAGTTTACAGTAGACGCCAATACAACAACCTTCACTTGTATGCTAATCTTTCGAACGTATGACACATTCTGATATTCATGATTTCTTCACCGAAATCCAAACTAGTTAAACTAATAAAATCGCTAACTCAACAGTCTATTCACTACTGTAACAGTTTTACAAATCCGCCAATAACTACCTTAACTCATTTTCTATATAGCTAAAATGATTACCTAAACGCTCAAGAAAAATCTAGATGTTATGCCACACACTCATCTCGTGAAGTGAAAACTCTATTCAGCTAAACACGATACAAAAGTGCAAGAGTTAAAATTCAGTTAAAACCATCTTATGCCGAGACTGCACATAGGACCCGGTGCTAAACTCCGGCATATTTCGCACAAGTGGATGAGAATTGATACATTTCTCTTGTATGGGATGTCAGTATATCGCGTGTTAACCCTCAACTAATAGCTGGTACCCATCATACAGATGGGTAGACTGGAACAAGTAGGGTAAAGTGTCTACCTTAGGGACACAACAACATGGCGCAAACCCGCTTCGAACTAACAGTCATCTGACTACGAGTTCGAAGCGTGAAGCCACGCTGCCCCACAAAGCCTACAGCAAAATATGTAACTTAACTGGTTCTCTCTTAAGTTATCTACAACTTCTTATGGGCTTTGTTAAAAATACTAATATTGTATTAATACTACAACAACGACACCCAATAGCCATGTTAGCAACAAATACTTCTAACGAAACACCAATTAATATTTATATTCCATAACAAAACAATTATTTTAAAATTAGGAACAATTCATAAGAATTGACGTGCTGTTGCGCAACAAATCGATTAAGAAAAGAGAACACTGGTCATGTAAAAAATAATCATAATTTATCGGAAAATATGCAGTATCTGACCTTTAATAATTTCAGGCAGGCGGTAGCGCTATCTATTGTGGGGATGGCTCAGATTGTTAATCGATTTGTTTGTTTTGAATTTCGCGCAAAGCTACACGAGGGCTATCTGAGCTAGCCGTCCCTAATTTAGCAGTGTAAGACTAGAGGGAAGGCAGCTAGTCATCACCACCCACCGCCGACTCTTGGGATACTTTTTACCAAAGAATAGTAGGATTGACCGTCACATTATAACGCCCCCACGGCTGAAAGGACGAGCATGTTTGTTGCGACGGGGATTCGAACCCGCGACACGCAGATTGCGAGTCGAGTGCCCTAACCACTTGGCCATGCCGGGCCTTGTTAATCGAAATGGTATTTTATACATCTCCTCAATAGGTCATTCAGAAATTTACGATGCTATATAGTGTTTCATTTTCTAACTATATATGTAATGACTGATTCACAAGTTCTGGGAATTGTTACGTATTATAATTTCAAATAGCCTGAAATTGAGTTAACTT
>NW_013665657.1:1231156-1232092 GCF_000517525.1 Limulus polyphemus | reverse complement strand
TTACAAGCAATATAAAGTCTTCTTTCTAGTCTGAAACTTCCTTTATCTTATCGAGGGTTCACAATGAGCGAGCTAATTACGAGTTGAAGTAGGTACGATTCGCTTAACGGGAAGCTAGCCAGCTTTGTCCTTCGTTATTCACCAGCCACACACGCCGATTACAGGTCGAGTTTCTTTTACCGCTGAAGTTATATATTATCTTCGTAAAGGTACAAATGTCCGATATGAATCCACCGAAGTTAAACGATTTGTAATGTTCAAACTTTGTAAAGGTTCCTGGTCAAATATTTGAAGTTTTCCGATTGGTAAGTGTTTTAACAATCACAGTTATAGCTTCCGAATTTTATAGCACACTGACTATAGCGAACAAATAACAGATACTCTTCTTCTGGCGCGGCGCGTTGGTTATATTTATAGGTGTGTGGAGGCTTTCTAGAAATTTCAGTTTTACGTAACAATACTGAGCCACATTTAAGCGTTTACGTACGTACATGTATTGATTCGTACTCTCGCGAATCTTTTACAAATTTGGAGAATAGGCGGAAGTTTCGTAATACATATCTAACACTATAAGTTATGGATGTTTTTAAATATAAACTTAATCTAAACAAACGTTGATATTAAAATAAATATATATTAACAGAAAAGATATTAACAGAATATCTTTAAATATCATAGCAAAAACTTTGACTTTCTTGTTCTATTTCTGCTTTTTTTATTACATGATAACTCAAAAACCAAAACAATGGTGTTAACCAATTTCACTGAGGTGGCATAGTTTCAAACAGTGTATCCGCTTTTATAAGTATTATTAATAACTAGCAGAAACGCCGCCCTACGGGTGGTTGTTTGTGCTAGTACTTAATAATCATAGTGTTCATATCTCATTGAAAAGAATTTAGAAAATTCTTACATTTTCTATTAAAAAAAAAAACA
>NW_013665657.1:1224852-1231146 GCF_000517525.1 Limulus polyphemus | reverse complement strand
GTGCTGATATAAATTGTAATGTTTTAATATATTAAAAGTGGTACCCTTTATTTAAAAAATAAGTTTTTGTTAAGAACTCCATTTGGACAGAGTTCCATATGACACCCCCACCCAAAAATTGTAGAATTGCCTGGATAAAAGATATTCTGAAAAGGGTTTATTTTACGGGGCGTATTAGAAAAATTGGGGCCGTATACAAATGTTTAAATAAACTAGGATACAAACATGAAACTGTCAATCATTCTGAAAATTTTGTGGACCCGAAAAGTGGTGCATGTACAAACCTAATAGAGAATCGGTGGTGGTGGTGTCAAAAGACAACTACCAACTACACATACCAGGGAAAAGACATTTGACAAGCATTTGTGTGAATACATGTGGAGAACATTATATTCTGATAAAAGTAGCCTTTTTGATGCCTTTATACAAGACATTTGTAAAGTTTATCCCCAAGAAGAGTGTACATCTAATTAATGAAGTAAGTGGTAGAATAATGTATTAAAATTATCAGATCATACTATTAATACGATTTATTAATACATAAATATTACTTTGATTTTTTTTTTTAATTGAGTGGGGGTGCCATATGGAACTCTTACCCTCCATTTTAATACTATATTTACAAATTACATCAATAAAAGTATAATCAAACCCTCACGTACAGTCCTAGTGAAAGTCGTGTTCTTGTTGTGAAGAGAGTAGTTTCATTTAAAATTGTGTTATATTATAAAGAAATGGTTGTTGCACACACCACAGTTATTTTTCTAATTGTCTGAATCTGGAATACCCAAAGTGTGAAATGTTTTATGGATTTTTTATTTGTAGTGTCATTCAATAGATGGCGCCAAATTGTATTTATTATATCGGTCACATACATATATACGCGCTACGTCCATTATAGTAAGACTAGTAGTATTTTTTTTTAAATTCATAATTCTAGTGTAAACGATGTTATCATCTCTCCTTGATGTGAGCTTTCTTACAAAATTTGATACAGGGAGAAACAGGAATTACCAGCCAATAATAAATATTACTGTCGGAACCTCGTTGTATTTAGAACTTGGTTATACTATTCAATCACAATTGAGTTTAATTTATACTATTTTTTCTGTTAACATTCTACTACACTGTGTGCCTCTGCAAATCCCATCCCTACTATGTTGTTTGCGTTGTTTTTGAATATTTGATGTCATTAACTTTCTTTTTTATACACCTGAAAAACTGTCTGCTGAAACATAAGTGACATACGATACACATTTTTATTGTAATCATATCGGCTGTATTTTCATGTTATAAATTGTTTGGATCATGTCTGCAGTATTTTCATGTTATAAATTGTTTGGATCATGCCTGCATTATTTTAATGTTATAAATTGTTTGGATCATATCGGCTGTATTTTCATGTTATAAATTGTTTGGTGATTCAGGATTGATGCTTCGTAAAAATATTGTAATAAAATAGATGTACATTAGTTGCTAAATCAAATACTGAGCAGTTTGGACTTCAGGTGTTGATTGATAAGACTAACGTTATGGAGAGGTTACAAGTGTACTTTTCTAAATATATCTATTTTCATGCAGTTCGATACTTACACACATTGTCATTCAATGCCATCGATAACAAACGTCTAAAAGTGCAAAATTGTTAGGTTTAGACCTTATGGCCTCGATTGTTTATGTCTCTGTGATTTTGAACTGTAAATGAAATTGTTCTCCTGTCGCCCAGATGTGTACTAATAGCTATTAGTACACTAGCTATTATATCAAAATGTAAACATATTGTTACGTCTCTGTTCACGTTTGTTAATATTCCGTAGAAATTCTTTCCAAGAAACTTCAGCCGATACAAGTCCTTTCTTAAATAAAACTAGTTTATTATTTCTCAGTTCAACTTTGCAATACACTTAATTTCCACAGTCACTTTAACTTAAACACACGCTATAATTCACAACGATTCACGAACTTTACTTACGGTCACTACCGCCTACTTGACTCGATTAACTGTGTCTATATCTTCAATCTCTCTATCTGCTATTCCAATTCCAGTTAATTGTCTCGCTTTATTTGTATATATATATAATATATACATGAATAGAGGGCGTCTAGAACGCACTAGCCTCTTCAGGAACCTTCTAGATACTCATCACGTGTTACCAGGGTCACGTGACTTCCGCTGTCGTAACGCTATACAAGTTTCAGAAGTGTGTTCTAGTCATTTTCCACGTTTAATACTTATTGTAAGCTAACGTAAAATAAATTACTACAATGTTGAGGCCTAACTGAAAATAATTGCGTTGTAAATTATTAGTTATAGAATCAAAACTGAAACATTTATAAGTTTTAGACATATGATGAAAATAAATGCAAAGTGTAGCGTGAGAGAAGTCTACATAAATATAAATATTTTTTAAAGAACTAGCCGAACTATTTATTGCATCTGATATATTTTTACACTTTTAATAATTGTTAGCTTTTTATATTATAAGTCGCATAATCAATGATGAAATGACTGGGCTGTATTAAATTTGTATTCTAAAATTAACTGAATAGAGGAGTACTGTATATTTGGGTGATTAAACAATCTTGAATTTGGCCAATGTTGAGAAAAACCCTTAATATTAGCTATAGAAAGTATTTTGTAAACTGAAAGAAATAAAGCTCTAGATAAAGCCAGTTTTTCAATTCAAATAATAAATAAATTAACTTGGGCAGAATCGTTGGAATTCTCTGTCAGTTTGTACACTAGTAAACGTAAGTAATACGTTTAACTATTCTTATGAGATAAGTTTCAATATATTGATTCTTAAACATATTAACAGATTATCTTTCTACAATAGACAAGCTTTGGATTTCGGAGCTGTCGAACCGTATTTGAACTCGGTGACACCACAAACTATTTCACGAACTGTAAGATGTGGGTACATCATAAGAGTTACAGTCAGATCCTTAATGTGGATGGTAGGGTACTGTTGACTGGCTGTCATCACTCTAGTCAGTAGTTCGAAAATAGGAATAGTGGCAAATAGCTTTAATAGCTTTGCCGTAAATACAAAAGCCAAATACCTTTCTGTAAATCCTCGATTTTCCTCTTAAACTCCTGTAAAGTGCTTTACTACAGCCGACGGAAACTCGCTCCATAAATTCCCAACCTTGTTCGAAAAATAAAATCGTCTTAACTGGAGCCAAGTCTGTCTTCTTCCAAATCTTAAACTCGTGTTCTTTCAAATATAGAACTAATAAATTAAAGAACTTTATCCTATTGAGCCCCTGAATATTCTTATAAATTTCTGTAAGATCATCTCTTACCCTTGTTTACGCAAAAGCAAATAAGTTGAGAGATTTTATCTATCCGTATAAAACATTTTCTCTGGATTCATTCTAATAGTCCTTTCTGAACCCTTTCCAGTAATTTAATATCCTTTCTTTAACAAGAAAACCAAAACTGTGCACATGATTCCAAGTGAGGCCTAACTAGGGATTTATATAGATAATTACTGCC
This sequence comes from Limulus polyphemus, assembly GCF_000517525.1. NCBI lineage: Eukaryota > Metazoa > Arthropoda > Merostomata > Xiphosura > Limulidae > Limulus > Limulus polyphemus. The sequence goes on along the minus strand of NW_013665657.1, from coordinate 1,227,647 downwards.
TTTGACTCGATCAATATGTCTATAGTTCTGTTGGTTTTACTATTGGCAAAAGAGCACTGCTTCAATAGATTGTGTGATTTATCCACCATTATGCCAAGATCCTTTCCTTCATTCACATTATTGAGTTGTTTCCGTCTGTATTAGACGTGTAGTTCAGATCATAACCGTAATTCATTACCTTCCATTTGCTTTAATTAAAGATAATTTACCAAATGTATGCCTAACTTAACGGATTTAAGTTATTATGTAACGCATCAGTATCCTCAATATAACTAGAAATGCCCAAGATTTTAATGTCATCAGCAGACTTTATAAATTTACAAATTATGCTCCTATCAAATATAAAGAAGAAAGGCCTAGTTACTCCGTTAGTTACAAGGGTACAGTTCGACTGGACTTCATTAACGTGATATTAACCTTTTGCCTCGTCCATCCACCCTACAGCCCAATTAAGTAGTCTTTCCCCTCCCTTTCAGTGTGATTTTCTTAGCTAAGTTTTTGTGTAGTACCTTATTAAAATAATTTTCGAAAGCATAAGTACAACAAATTCTGGTCGTTTCCTTTGTATAGATAACATTGTAACATCCTCCAAAAAATCAACATAAAAAAACAGATTAGTAGGCAATATTCCCCTTCGGTAAATCCATGTTGTCTTTAATTTATAATATAATATTTTACTAAATGATTTTGCAAAAACTTCTTTTATCAGACCTCCTAGAATTTTTCTAACTACAAAAGTAAGACTAACTAGCCTACAATTTACAGATACATTGTCACATAACCAACACAAAAATAACATAAGCATCTTTGTAATCTTCAGGCACTTGCCTACTCTATTAAAATACCAAAAATGAAAGCGGGAGGATCACATATCTCATCTTCGATTTTTTTAAACCCTGGGGAAAACGTTGTCTGGCCATTATGCTTTATCTACTTTTAATACCTTTGTCTTCCTACTTACCATTAAGAGATTGATGTATACAGGTTCAGGTCAGTTCCAATATTTCTCATAGATGCTAAAGGTCAGGAATATTGCTAACATCTTGCAAAATCCAAAGAGAACACATTTAAAAGCTCGGCTATCTCATAGTCTTATACAATGACCTTGCCATCAGCATCCTTTGTGGGTCCAATACCGATTATCAGACTTTATGTACCTTTAGCATACTTTAAAAAATCCTTGCTGTTTAGTTTTGACATCGTCAATCAGATCTTTCTTATAAACCTTCTTAGGTTTCCTAATTTATTTTAAACTGGCTTTCCTGTTTGTTCTATCTCCCAATTTAAAAATCTTAAATTTGAAGCATTTATCCCAGATTTTCTCTTATGTCGTAAAGTAAGCCAGTTAGATGCGACTATCTTGAGATAAGAGCAATTAATATTTCCCAAATATCATTGGCCCAATTCAATGATGATAACTCTTGTCTCATGGCCTCAACTCTTGCATTTATATCTTTATTAGTGGTTAACTTCCAATATACGATGTTATCATTCCTGACCACTTGGTATAGAATATTATCTTGAACCATTTCAAACAAAATGTCTCCCCCTCTTTCATTGACTATATACCAGGGATGGCGAACAATTGGCATACCTGCCACATGTGGCACGCGAAGGGAAATTATTTGGCACGTCTAATTATTTTTTTACTTTTCCTGTAAAAAAATGCGATGAAGTAAAGTAAACAAAATATTACATTTAAAATTAACTTCCGTCTATCCTGAAAGGTACGATTTTTTTAAAAGTTGGCTACACCTGTGAAAGTTTGTTTTCTACTATGAACCATGTGAAGTCTAATTTAAGACTTTCAGGTGAAAACAGTGCTGTTTGCGTTACTTTGAAGAGGAGTAATTGTGAACCTAGTATTAAACAAGTATTTTCAAAGATTCAACTGCAAATTTCTCACTAAATTAGTAAGCAGTACACCAGTACAATATTATACTAGTAACAAATAGTGTATTTTGTAATAGTTAAAATACAATAAAAGTTTTGGTCACGCTAGAAGTTTTCAGATTTGTTTTTTCATGCGTTTTGGCACATGGCCCTAAAAAACTTCGCCATCTCTGCTATATACCATCCCAATTCCTGTATCTAGAATTAGGCTCCCGTAATTATTACTTCAGTATACTTATTAGTAGCAACCCTGATCTCATTACAGAGTTTCTAATTTATACTTAGGCCCGGCATGGCCAAGTGGTTAGGGCGTTTGCCTTGACTTGCAATCTGATGGTCACGGATTCGAATCCCCGTCCCATCAAACATGCTTGCTCTTTCAGATAGATAATATAGTCTATCTAAGATGTATGGAAGGCCTGGTGGCTAGGGCACTTGACTCACAATCTGCGGGTTGCGGGTTCAAATCTCTTCACCCTTTCACTCGTGGGGACGTTATAAGGTGATGGTCAATCCCACTATTCATCGGTAAAAGAGTAGTCCAAGAATTGGCGGTGGGTGATGACTAATTGCTTTCCCTATAGTCTTTCACTGCTAAATTAGGGACGGCTAGCGCAGATATCTCGTGTGGCTTTGCGCGAAATTCAACAAACAAACAAAAAAACATTTATACTTTGTCTGATCATGTAGCTCATGGATTCCCAACCTTTTTGTTCCTCTGTACCCCTTGGTCTTGGGCATTCTGACAGGTTCCCATGTACCCCTAAAAATTAAGGATCCAAAATTGATAAAATCATATTGATTTTGATATTAATCTATTATAAAATCTGTATGGGTGAACTGCATAAGGATCTTATAGTATTGATAACATCGATAAATTGAACTCAGCGTATATTTATGTG